>NC_060968.1:4581020-4591020 GCF_910589235.1 Vespa crabro | reverse complement strand
AAAAAAAATATATATATATATATAGATACAAACATATATATTTTTTCTTTTTTTTTTTTTTTGTATGTAATTTGTTGCATTCTTGAGATAAACAAGAAAGAGGATGCGTTGCGCACTCGTATATGTAATGCGTGACATAACAGACATAAGTGAAAGATATATAATAGGAAAAAAGAAAAACAAAAAAAAAAGAAAAGAAAAAAAGAAGAAAAAAAGAGATAAGAATGTCGAATTATTTAAAAGAAACAAATTAATAAATAAATAAAAATAATAATAATAATAATAATAATAATAATAATAATAATAATAAATAAAAAGGAAAGAGTTGCGATTCGATCGATCGATCGATCGCGTTTCAACGCATGCGCCTCGCGTTTATGTATACACATATTATATATTATATTTACATACTTATGTTTAACAAATTTTTGCGAGTTCGAAATTACGCGATTACTATTCCTCTTTCTCTATGTGTATTCACTGATAACCATATTGTGTTTAACCGAGGATTACTCGATATGAAATATAATAAAGAATTCAATTTAATTATTCAAATTCGATTCGAGATAAAACTCATTTCTCTCTTATCGCTTAGAGCGAATTGAGAAACTAACGAAGGTACAGTAGAAATTAAAAGAAGAAGAAGAAGAAGAAGAAGAAGAAAAAGAAGAAGAAGAAGAAAAATATTAATATAACAAAGACAATTTTTCTTTTTTTCTTTTTTTTTTTGTCTTTTTTTACTTTTCCCCCCTAGTCTTTTCAATCTTCTTTCCTCCTCCAAATTTTTATCCAACTTTCTTTTATTTATATTCTCCTCTCTTCTCTTGCCTGTTAATTATTATTTATTTATTTATTTATTTGTTTATTTGTTTATTTGTTTATTTGTTTATTTATTTATTTATTTATATTCTTTTTATTATATATTTATTTATTCTTTTGTTTGTCTTAATTTTTTCTTTTTCCAACAGAAAGGAGAGATTCATCGTAAATTTTCGTTGTTGTTGTTGTTGTTGTTGTTATTGTGATTGTTGTTTTTTTTCTTTTGTCCTTTTTCAATCTTATAATAAAAGAGTTACTAACATATACTTGCTTCATTTCTAGGATCATACTAGGAATGTTATCGTCCTCCTTTTTCGAGAAATTTCAAATGGACTACGAGGATTCTCTTCAACTTTGATATAATATTATGAACGACGAAACGAAATCAGAAATAAAAGAATCAAGATAGTTGAGAAATTGAAAGCTAAGAAATATAAGACTCAAAATAAATACAAATAAAATGAATAAAGAAAAGAAAGAGATTGTCAGAATTAAACGAGATTAAACGAAAAAAAGAAAAAAAGAACGAAAAAGAGGAAAAAGAAGAAGAAGAAGAGGAAAAGATGGATGGAAGGAAGGAAGAAAATATTTGGAAAAAATTAAAAACACATTTTATATATTTGATCGTGATTTATATGTGTTGATCTTTAATTAAAATAAAGAAAAGAAGAAGATATATATATATATATATATATATAAACATTTGTTTATATATCTATAATATATTGTCTTATATTGTGGACACATAAACAAAAAGTTAAAAATTTTTAAGTTCCAAATCGATTGGAAAATATTTTAGATTAACAAAGAAGAAGGAACATTATATTTATTTTATTTGATTTTTATTAGTTATTAAGAATGGACTCAATACAAATAAAAATGATTAACTTACATGATTCCTATTTATTTGTGCTAATATGGAAAAAAAAAAGAAAGAAAGAAAGAAAAAAAAAAAGAAAGGAAATAAAGGAAAGTTTTTTTTCTTTTTCTTTTTTTTTTTTTAATTCATTATTAGACGACAATATCTAAATCCATGATGAGGATAATTTTTTTATTTTTTTATTTTTTTTTTTTTTTTTTTAATTGCTATCTATTTTATATACATAAATATATGTTAAATATAATTGACTCGTGCGTACTTTGTTGTTACAATAAAAAGAAAATTTGCAAAAATATTCAATATACCCGTATTTCTATTTCCCATTATTGAATTTATTTATAGTTTATTTTTTATTTATCATACAATTGGTTAACGAAAAACCGGCTTATTGTGGACAAACTTGGATAATACGAAGGAAAAGGTAATTATGATTTTTTTGATTTTATGAAATGATCGGCAAAATTTTCTTTTCTTTTTTCCTCAAGGAGAGGATAAGATTTGAAAGAAAAAATAAAAGAAAAAATAAAAAGAATAAAAAAATAAATGTACATTCACGCTGACACATTTTTTTCATTATTATTTGCAGGTCGGAGAAAGAGAGAAAGAGAGGAGAGAGAGAGAGAGAGAGAGAGAGAGAGAGAGAAAGAAAGAGTGAGTGAGTGAGAGAGAGACAGAGAGAGAGAGAGATGCAAACCGATGCAGAATATTCAACAAAGAAAAAACAAAATCGAGATGTGAATGCAGTTGTAAAAGGAAACCAAACAAACAAAAATAATATATATATATATATATATATATATATATATATATATATATATATATTTACATAATACTTATGATCATCATAAATTATTATATAAATATAATAAAATAACATTATATATTTTTATTATCAATATATATTGATTGGTTAATACGTTCCAATGAATGTGTATAATCAATTAAGAAGAAATAAGAATTTCTATTTCTTCTCTTATCGTTTTTTCTTTCTTCTTTTTTTTCTATTTCTTTTTTCTTTTTTTCTTTTTTTCCTTTCTTTTTTCTTTTTTTTTTTTTTTTTTGTTTTTGTTCCTTTTGTTCTTGTTTCCTTTTAACAGTTGAAGATTATTCAAGATGAACGAGAAAGTTACTTCAACGCGAAGATGCATAAATAGATCTCTCTTCGCGGAAGAAACGTCGATTGTCTTCTGTGACTGCGAATGAATAAAAAAAAAAAAAAAAAAAAAAAAAAACAAAAAAAACAAAAAAATTCATTACACATACAGGTAAGATTATTATATAATTTAGATAATAATTCGATGAACCCTAAAGCACATATACACGCACATATAAATGCATATGCATATACGCACATACATTTTTTTTACAAATCGGATGTGCAAATTTTAGAAGGAAAAAAAGAAAAGAAAAAAAAAAAAAGAAAAAAAAAATTAGAGAAAATAATTTTAATTTTGAAAAAAGAGAAATTCAAAAAAAGAAAAAAAAGAAAAAAGAAAAGTGAATTATATTTAAATCATCGTCTCACTCAATGTACTTTTATTTTCTCTCTCTCTCTCTCTCTCTCTCTCTCTCTTTCTCTTTCTCTCTCTGTCTCACTCACTCACTCACTATCTCTTTTTTCCCCCTCTTTTTTCTTACCGCTTAATTTTTTTACCGTGCAAAAAAATTTACTTTGCTTGTTTATATTTTTGTTATTTTATTTTTCTTTTTCTTTTCTTTTTTCACAGAAAACAGAAGTGCGAGAAGAGAAATCGACCGTGAAGAACTTAACCGATGAAATTTGAAAAGTTCCGATAAAAATTCAACGCTGTGAACAGAAGAAACATGAACACACAAATGACCCATACACAAATACACACACACACATTCTCTCTTTCTCATTCTTTCTCTCTCTCTTTCTCTCTCTCTCTCTCTCTCTCTTTCTCTCTCTCTCTCTCTCTTTCTCTCTCTCTCTCTCTCTCTCTCTCTCTCTGTCTCTTCTCTACAACAACCGAGTGCTGCGGAATGGATTCGCAATGTATGCATATTTTTCGTGTCTTCTGCGAAAGATAACAAATCTTTGCTGTAATAATCTAACAATCAACGTAACAATCTCTTTGCATATATAAAAATGAATGAAAATAAATAATATAAAAAGAGAAAAAAAGAAAGAAGAAAAGAAAAAAAGGAACAAAATAAGATTGATCGGGGATTAAAGAAAAAAGTATTAATAAATAATATAAAATAAAATAAAATAAAACGAAATAAAAAAGATAGGGGATATTACGAAAAAGAAATAATATTAATAATAATAATAGTAATAATAATAATATTAATAATAATAATAATAATAATAATAATAATAATAATGATAATGATAATGATAATAATAATAATAATAATAATGATAAAGTTAAAGAAAGAAAAAAATATAGTGACTGTGGTGGAAGAAAGCTCGTTGATAAATTATTATTATTTTTTCCTATGTATATCACTGTATTATGTATTCTAAACCTGTTGCTTCTCGTTTTCAAAGTTATGCTAATTCAGACACAACCAGAAGACAAACTTCGTCAAACGAAGATCATCGTCATCGCTCGAAGAAAATTCTCCATTTTGTTTTTCCATTTTCTTAGATTAATTTTCCTTTTCATTTGTTTTGTTTTGCGACAACGTACAAACGATCTATCGATCCATCCTACGATAAAAAGAAAACTTTTTTATTCTTCTTTGCCAATGTATACAATTTTTCGCTTTCTCGTAAATCTTTTACTCTCTCTCTCTCTCTCTCTCTCTCTCTCTTTCTCTCTCTCTCTCTCTTTCTTTCTTTCTCTCTCTTTCTCTCTCTCTCTCTTTCTCTCTTTCTCTTTCTCTCTCTTTATAACCTGTAATTAAATCGATCCATCAGATCGATACATTCCAATTATGATTATAATTTTAATTTACTAATTCTTTTGTTCTCTCTTATTTGTTACATTCTTTTTGTATTTATTAATTACATTCGATTTTTTTTTGTTCCATCTTTATCTTCTTCTTCTTCTTCTTCTTCTTCTTCTTCTTCTTATTCCATTTCCTCTTGTATTTTTCTTATTTTTGTATATTTAATATTTTTATTCGTTGGAAAGAAAAATTACAAAAAAGATAAATAAAGTAACGTAAAAAGCACAACGGCCGAGGAGACATGCTTTACGAGAGAACGAAAAAAAAACAAAAAAAAAAAAAAAAAAAAAAAAAACAAAAAAGAAAAAAAAACAAGTAGAAAAAAAAAAAATAGAAAAAGAAAAAATAATATCATCGTCATCGTCGAAGAAATGATTCCACTAAACCAATATACTTTTCATGATCTAACTTGCAGGAAGTTCAACGGCAAGATTCTCATCCCGTGGTGATTTCGTCCTGAAGCCATTTCCATGTCATCAGTGTCACAGATCGTATAAAAACAAGGGAAGCCTGAAACGTCATCTTGAAGACGAGTGTGGGAAAGAACCCAAATACATTTGCACCATCTGTGACAAGGGATTCCATCAGAAAGCGAACTTTAAGCGTCACAAAGCTACAATACACGAACATATTTTATTCATTCATCCTTCGTGATAACGCGCGATAATGATTTACGACGAAGGAAAAGAGAGGAATAGGAGAGGAAAAAAAAAAAAAAAAAGAAAAAGAAAAATAAAAAAAAATAAATAAATAAATAAAACAAAACTAAAAATAAAGTGAAATAAGATAAAGTGAAATAAAACGAAATTACAAAAGACAGGCCACGCTTGTCCGATCAAAAAAAAAAAAAAAAAAAAAAAAAAAACAATCGCTGAACTTTTCTTTTCTCAAGATTTAATCTTTTCTATTACATTGTTTCATTGATAATTCGTTTTACGAGTCATTGATTGATTTGTCGAAATATAATAATATTAATAATAATAATAATAATAATAATAATAATAATAATAATAATAATAATAATAATAATAATAATAATAATAATAACAATAATAATAATAAGAAGAAGAAGAAGAAGAAGAAGAAAAAGAAGAGAAAGAAGAAGTAAACAAAAGTTAGGGGGTAGAAAAAGTCGATGATTAATCAACTTTTTTATTTTCTTATGGGGGGTTATTGTGGAGGAGGAGAAGGATGGAAAGAAAGACGAACTCGGGAGAGAGAAAGAAAACGAAAGAAAATGAAAAAGAAGAATGAGAAGTGTACAATTTTTAAATATTATTTTTTTACGAGTGAAAAAGTGATTGAAAAAAAAAAAAAAAAGGAAAAAGAAAAATTACGAGTGAGAGAGATTTTGTTTGTTTCATTTTTTTTCTTTTTTTTTTTTTTTTTTGGAAAAAGAAAAATATATTTGTGATTGTTAATTATTTTTTATCACCAGTTTTTTTTTTCGTTATCGTTGTCATCGTCGTCGTCTTGTTGCTGTTGGTTGTTTTTCATATTTTTTTGTTCTTTTTTTTTTTTTTCATTTCTCGATAAAAATCTTGAGAAAAGAAATAAAAATTTGTTCTTCTTGTGATAATAATTTTCGGACTAAATAAAAATTTGTTATTTCACTTCTTGTTGGCCTGATGGGGTGGGGGCGGGTAGGGAAAAGGGAGAGGGCGAAGAAAAGAGAAATAATTGAAAGGAAAAAAGAAAAGAGGGGCTGGGGGGAAAGAAAAAAAAAAGGAAAAAAAAGAAATGATTTTTGCTTTTGTCCTTTCTATTCGTCATTTAAAATCTGTCTATTAAAATTTCAGAGGAATGCAGGAAGAAAAAACATTACGAAGAGATTTAGAAGTTTAAAACTTCTATTTATACCTATGCAACAGACTAATACGTATCTCTTATGCACATGCACATATATACACGAAAATACATTTACATGGACACACGCATACACACATGCACATTTAAAAAGTTTATAAATATACATGTTCTACATGTTAACACACATTGTGATAAAATGTTGCAATATTTGCGTAATTCTTTTTTTATTTTTCTTCTGGTAATGCGCATAACCGTCTTTTTTCTTTTTTTTTTTTTTTCATTTCTTTTCTTTTTTCTTTTTTTTTTCTTTTTTTTTTTTCCTTCTTTAATTTAATCAATAACAATACGGCGCGAGAGAAAAAAAAGAAAAACAGTTAATTAATTAGACTGATTAGAAGGTACGCGCGTGCGTGCGCAAATCACTTGTGTAATTAATAATTAGTCTTACTAATAATAATAATAATAATAATAATAATAATAATAATAATAATAATAATAATAATAATAATAATAATAATAATAATAATAATAATAACAATAATAATAATAATAATAATAATAATAATAATAATAATAATAATAATAATAAGTATTTACATTTTTATTTGGTCGCGCCATTTAAAAAACCATTTCAAACTGGGGTTTAATGTACGTGCATGTAAAACATATATAATAGATATTAAATTTTTAATAATCAATTAGAATTATTCTCCTCTCTTTCTCTCTCTCTCTCTTTCTCTCTTTTTCTCTATCTCTTCTTTTTCTCTCTCTCTCTCTCTCTCTCTCATTTTCTCTTCCTCTCTTTCTCTCTTTCTTTCTATATGTAATATAATTGATATATGTCTATTTGGGCTTTTAATTTAAAATAATATATGTATGTAATTATAATAATAATAAGAATAATAAAAATAATAATAATAATAGTAATAATAATAATAATAATAATTTGGATACAATTTTTAATGATAGTTCATTATATATATAATTAAAAGAGAGAAGAGATGGGGAGAGAGAGAGAGAGAGTGAGTGAGAAAGAGAGAGAGGAGAAAAAGAGAAAGAGCGACAAGGAGAATGAAGGAGAGTGAGGGAGAGAAAAGATGTGCATTTTTTTCTCTCTCTCATTCTCTCTCTCATTCTCTCTCTCTCTCTCTCTCTCTCAAGTTTTTTCATCGATTTAATCTTTTTATTTTTCTAATATCCGTGTATTTACTCTTTTCTTTCTCTCTTCTTTTATTTCTCTCTTATTTTTTTTTTTTTCTTTTTTTGTCATTGTTGTTTCCTTCTTTTTTTTTTTCTCTCCCCATTGTCGTCTCACTGTCGTTCTCTTTTTGATCAGTTTCAGATATGTTAAAAAGGGATAGCAATCGTGTGAATTACGATACACCATTCACCTGTTACAAATGCGGCAAACGTTACACGTGGACCGATTCATTGACCAGGCATCTACGAGAGGGTTGCGGTAATCTTCCGCGTCACAAATGCGGCCTATGCGGAAGGAAATTCAAACGACGGGATTATCTCGCACGTCACGAGCACAACGTCCACAAATTGGAGAACTGAGCATCCTAAATTCTCTATTATCATTTTCTTTCTCATTTTGCTTCTTATCGAAAGTTTACATGTCGTCGACATTTTATCTTATTTTCTCTTTCTCTCTCTCTCTCTCTCTCTCTCTCTCTCTCTCTCACTCTTTCTTCTTTTCTTTTTTTATTCTTCATTTCTCCTTCTGTTCTTCTTCCTTTTTTTTCGCTTCGTTGTTGTTTCTTTTTTCTTTTTCATTTTTCATTTCTTGTCAATCGTAATTTAATTTTATAATTTCGAACGTACATTATCAGATAGAAAATATCTGAAGTACTAAAGAGACGATACTCGTTTTTATATCTTCTTTTCCTTTTTTTCTTTATTTTGAATCTTTTTTTTTTCCTTTTTCTTCTTCTTCTTCTTCTCTGTCTTTTATCTTTTTCTTCTTTTTACACCAATCACGTACATGCGCAAACTCTCGTCGTCTGTGTTTAATTGTTATTGTTGTTGTTATTATTATTATTATTATTATTATTATTATTATTATTATTATTCTTATTATTATTATTATTATTCTTATTATTATTATTATTATTATTACTATTATTATTATTATTATTATTATTATTATTATTATTATTATTATTATTATTATTATTATTATTATTATTATTATTATTATTATTATAGTTGTTGCTGTTGTTGTTGCTGTTGCTGTTGTTATTATTATAGAGAGAGAGAAATCGGCAAACGAGGAAATGTATACAATTATTAATTACGAGAGCTCGAAGATTTCTAGATGATTATCAAAATCTTGTATAATCTTTTCCGCGAAATATTTTATGCTAACGTTTGTTTCTTTTTTTTCTTTTTTTTTTTTTTACTTTTTCAGATTATAAAACTGAATACAATACTTTACATACTTCATTGTATGTAAAAAAAATTGCATGTCTTTTAAAAATGCATGTCTTTTAAAAAGTAACGAATAAGAGATTAATTTATTCGTAATATCACTTTTAAGAACTTTTGACTCATTCTGTTCAATTGGCTTATATATCCATTTCATTTTATATATATATATATATATATATTTCTCATTCCCATGAATAAATATGTAAATTAATACATTATGGTGACGCTTAAAAAATGATGGTTATCGTTACATTATACAATCTATATATGTAACAATTTATAGGATATATATATATATATATGTGTGTATATATATAGAGAATAATGACTCACGTGCCATCGAAATTTTCGCAAATCTAAGTCACTAAAGTGATGGTCACGAAAAAAAAAGAGGAAAAAAAAACAGAGTGATAACTCGGCTCAGCTTTATGTATATGTATATGTATATATATATATATATATATATATATATATATATATATATCAGTATTTTTTATATATATACTTTTTTTATTATCTCTTTTTTTTTTGTAACCGTTTTTTCACGAAAATGTCAAACATCGGCCTCGTATTTTACAACTAAATGTTTTATTGTTTAATTAATATTCACACAATAATTACCATTGCCAATAATAATAATTGAGAAGGATTGTGAAGAGAAAGGAAAAAAAAGGGAGGGCAAGTAATAAATTACGAGAAGTAAAATAGAAAAAAAAAAAAAAAAAAAAGAAAAGAAAAGAAAAACAAGAACGAAAGAAGAAAAGAAAGGAAGAACGGAAAGAAAAGAAATAAAGAAGAAAGAAAAATCATGATCGACGATCAACGCGAGAAATTGTATTGCATCTATTTGTCTCAACGACTGTCTTTTATAATAATACATATACAATCGCAAAGATGTTGTACGTACGATCGACAAATTATGAGACATAAATTTATTATTATAGAGATGATTAATCATTGTTATTGTAGGTACCAAAAGGACATCGTTCTGTCCGTTTATTTTCTTTCTTGAAATTTTTCTCCCGTATTCTTCCTACTTTTTCATATATTTTATTTGATTTTCTTTTATACTTCTTCTTTTTTCAATCTTCTATTTAAATATTATCAACAATCAATATTGCCAATATGAGGAACGTATTT
>NC_060968.1:4563520-4578520 GCF_910589235.1 Vespa crabro | reverse complement strand
TTGGATGTTGAAGGAATATTTAATAAACTTTCACGAATAGGAAAATATTTAAAGGAAAGGACATTATAATCTTATCGGACGATGTCTTTTTTCCTTTTCGTTTTTTTCTTTTCTTTCCTTTTCTTTTTTCTTTTTTTTGTCTTTTTTCTTCTTCTTCTTTTTTTTCTTTTTCTTTTTATTGTTACCATTAGAACAATCATCCTCCTGAAAACGATAATCTCATAATAAAAGAATTTTTCGAAAATTGAAAGGAGTTTCAAAAAATCCCATACATTTGTTCCTCTTAGAACAGAATATCCGATAATAATTCTATTCATTTAGAAAACATTAATAATTGTAATTAATTATAAATCGACCGATTTCTAAATTCTAATTTTATTTCACGTAAATTTTCAATTATTGATCGAAAATCCATGTTCCCTTTGTGCCATGTCCCAAAGAAAATTTAAGTCGCAAGTTGTCGCAAAGAGAGAAGGGAGAAAGAAAAAACAATTAAGAAAAGAAAAAAAAAAAAAAAGAAAAAAAAAAAAGAAATAAAATTCTTCGGATTTAATTTTATCCATGCACCTAAATACACTATTTTATTCGTTCATCCAATTTATCATCGATCTTTAACTGCATCTAATAATACCACCTTACAAGTCATACAACAATTGTAAATTACGATAATATGTATTTGTCCGATTTGATTACAATTTTTTGTTTTCTTTTTTGTTTTTTTTTTTTTTTTTTTTTTTAATTCTTTCAGGATTCGTTTAATCGAAAGAGATATGTGAATCGTTTGTATTTTAAAGATCGCGAAAAAGAAAATTTCGAAATTTGGTTGTTTTTATTATATATTTTTATATGCCTTCTAATAAAATTATTATTTTATTAGATTCTAATTAAAATTATTATTAATTGTTTTCTTTTTTCTTTTTTTTACGATTTCACGTATCGTCGAAAAGAGTGATTATATAAAAGATTTCTCATTGAATCGTTATCGACTTGTTAAGAAAACGGAATTGATAATAGCGATATTTCGTCTTTGAACGTAATTTTGAACATTTCAACAAACTAAACAATCATTCCAACGAAGACAAATAATGATGATGATGATGATGATGATGATGATGATGGTATCGTTGAATCATGATATTCTGCGATTTCGTGTTTATGATAAAGTATTGTCCAAGTCATTTGATCTATTAAAAATGACACGTACATGTAATTTTGTCACGAGGAATTTCAAAAAATTTTGCAAATAACATTACATGAAGGAATGATTTTATTTTTCTTTTTTTTTTATTTTTTTTTGCTTTTTTTTCCCTGAAAATAAAATATTTTTATGCGTTGCCTGTGTATGTGTCTCATTACAGAAAAAAAAAAAAAAATTGTGATTAATGATTCTTTATAAAAGTATATAATTCGAACCAATCCTCAAAAAAAAAAAAAAAAAAAAAAGGAAAAAAAGAAGTAGAAGAAAGAAAAGAAAAAACTTTTGACCCCAATCCTGTATATTTTTGTTTCTTTCCTATGAGATTGTGTGCATGTGCTGTTGTACGAATTAATAATGTTGCATTGTTAATAATTTAAACTAACTACACAATCGACCTGTTTTATTATCACAGTTTGTGTGATGATAGAGAGAATAAAACGAAAAAAAAAAAAAAAAAAGAAAAGAAAGAAATAAACAAATAAATAAACAAACAAACAAAAACAAATACGAAAGAAAATTTGTTCGACTTTATGAAAAAGTGAATAAAAAAAAGAAAGAGAGTAAAAAAGAAGGAAATGAAATAAAAGAAAATAAAAGAGAAGAAAAGAAAAAAAAATGTACGCACAATTCTGCTATAATTTTTTTTCTGTTTCTCTTTCCCCAGCCCCTCCCCCCCCGCCGTCTTTTCTTCTTAAGAACACCACGATCGTTCGTTTCTCAAAATGACTTTGTACAGGCGATGTATAACGAGGAAAAGAGAGAAAGAAAAGAAAAGAAAAAAATTAAGAAAAGAAAAAAAAAAAGAGAGAATAAAGGAAAGGAGAAAAGAGAGAAAGTAAATAAAAAAAAAAAAAAAAAAAAAAGAAAGAAAATTGATCGAAATAAACAACGAAAGAGAAAAAGAAAAAACGAAACGAAAAAAAAAAGAACAAATAAAGATAAAGAAAAAGAAAAAACAAGAAACGTCTCTCGCAAATAACAAAGATCTAACGCTAATCCTTAAACACGAGTCTCCATTATTTCTTCTTTTCCTTTTCTGCTTGTCTTTTTCAGTCTTCCTAAAGAACTTGCAAAAGAATTGGGTCTGCTTTCAATGTGGCAAACGTTATCTATGGCGAGGCTCATTGAAGAATCACATGCGCGTCGAATGCGGCAAGGAACCAACTTTCAAGTGTCCAATTTGCGGAAGGAAATTCAAACACAAGCATCGTTGGCAATCCCACGCTAAATGCGTACACGGAATTGATCTGTAATTTGAACTTCGGGCGAGCGTGAACTAGGGCCTGCAAAAGAAGTTAAAAAGAGAAAAAAAAAGGGACATGAAAAAAAAAAAGAGAAAAAAAAAAAATAAAAAGAGAAAAGAAGATAAGGAAAATTTGATCCTTCTTCTTCTTCTTCTTCTTCTTTTTTTTTATTCTTTTTTCAATATCGTGATAACAGAGGACAAACAAATGAAAAGTATTAGAGAAAGAGAGAGAGAGAGAGAGAGAAAGAGATTTATTAAAATTGTTGTATGCAATAAAATTGATCGTTTTCCTTTCATAACATTGACCTCTCAATGTGTGTACTTTTATTTCGCGCGAAAGACCAAAAAATGAAAACAAATGAACACGAAGGAGAAAAAAAAAAAAGAAAAAAAAAAGAAAGACAAAATATACATACTACAGTCACATATATATATATATATGTATATATATATATATATATATACACGCCCACACAAATGCAGATATCGTTTCTTAATGAATTTCTCGGCTTTAATCGAATATTCGACATTTTCTTTTTCTTTCTTTTTTTCTTTTCTTTTTTTTTCTATTTTTTCTTCTTTTTTTTTTTTTTTTGGTTGTACTTTATTTCTTGCGCGTTTCTTTTTCTTTTCATTTCCATTGAAGTATCGTTCTTTCGTAATACACATAAGAGTGTATTTTATTGTAAAATAAATATCCCCCATAATGTGTCTTACAATTGTTGTAACTAATTCTTTTCAATTTATTATTTATAGATATGATTTATATATATATATATATATATATATATATATATATATATATATATATATATATATAAGTTCTACTTCGCAATTTTTTCTCATCGTCTTCTTCTTCTTCTACTTCTTCTTTTCTTTTCCTTTCTTCTCTTTTCTTTTTCATTCCTTTATTTTTTTTTTTATTTTTTGTTGTTGTCGTCATTGTTGTTGTTGTTGTCATTGTTGTTGTATATCTTCCAGCATTTATTTTACGTAAATATGTAATATCGTTTGTGTCTATCGTTGACATAGTATTTCAATTAAAAAGAAAAAAGAAAAATAATATATATATATATATATATATATATATATATATATATGTATATATACATATATATATATATATTCAATACGCCCTGCTAGTTCATTCGTTCCCATATGTTTTTCGTTAATTTCACCTTTAATTATGACATACAAACACACAAACGTACACACACACACACACACACACACACACACACATACATACTAATGTGAATAATTTTTTATTTAAACGAATAATAAAGTTTTATGAAAAAAAAAAAAAAAAGAAAAAAGAAAAAGAAAAAAAAATATGTTGCAAGATTTCTTCTTAGGGAAAAACAATTTCGAAAAAAGAAAAAATTAGAGAGAAGAAATTACTCGTTAAAATTGTTATCCTTTTCATTTTTGTTGTTTTTTTTTTTTTTTTTTTTTTTTTTTTTATTGTCATAACTATCGTTATTTTTCGTTATGTTGATAATTAAAGATTGACGAAGATGATATTTCTTTTCTTTTCTTTTCTTTGTTTTTCTTTTTTCTTTTTTTTATCTTTTGTTTCTTTTCCTTAGAACCATTTTATTGGTGTACCTAACAATTAATAATGTTCATTATAACGATCGATCGATATTTCTTTTCAGCGAGGAAGACATGGAAATGTTGGCAGTGCAACAAGAAATACGTTTGGAAAGATTCACTGATGAAACATCAACGTGTGGAGTGCGGTAAAGAGCCGAAATTCGAGTGCAAGATATGCGGAAGAAAATTCAAGTACAAACACCGTTTGCAATCCCACGAGGAACGTATTCATTACTTCTACGTATGATTTAGATCCTTCTCAATCCTCCTCAATGTTGCAAGGGACGAGTAAAAAGAAAGAAAGAAACAAAACAAATAAAAAAAAAAAAAAGGAAAAGAAAAAAAATACCCGTTTTATTATAACAATAATATAAACGCATTTATAAATGTCTTCTTTTTCTTTTTTTAATTTCACCGATTTTTTATTTTAATACAATCGAAGAATATAACATTGTATGATTTTTAAACTTAAACACATTCCTGTCACACCATATAATTCATCTTGTTCTCTCTCGTTACTTTCTCGTTTCGTAATTATTCACCCTCAATAGAAACCTTTTATTAATTATCCCTTTTATTATTATTATTATTATTATTATTATTATAGAGATTCTCTATCGAATCTCTAAAACAAATTTCTTAATATTCCTTAATTCTTTGTTTTTTTTTTCTTTTTTTTTTTTTCTTATCGAAAATTATATCCTGCAATAAAGCACTCAAATCTTCACATTTATATTAATATATCCTTTTTTTGATTTTCAATTATCAATCTATTCAATTATCGTTCATTGATTCCATCATATAAAATAAATATCTCAATGTACGTACATAAGTGTACACGAGTATTTATTGTATTTTAAAACGAATGATTCGTTTAATCTGTCTCGACGAACAATCGCATATTTTTTTCACGAATCTTTTTACCAAACATTGGAAAAACAAAGATGCTTCGTTACGTGTCGATAAAAAATAATATTCATTCGCGAATTTTCATTTTTTAAACGAACAAATACCTAAGAGGATTTTAAATACTCGATCAGGTATGGGTTTAATGAGTGACAACTGAAGGACTAAAGAGATAGAGAGAGAAAAAGAAAAAAAAAAAAGGAAAACGAAAAAATAATAATAACAACACGTACTCTCATTGTGCAGTGGAATATTATAATATTATTTATATAACGTTTCTTTATATGTAATTTATTATTTATATATATATATATATATATATATATATATATAAATTTATGTTATAGAAATGTTATATAAATGTTATGAAACGACTTCAATCGAGGTAGGTAAAGAGAACCAGAAGAAAAAATATTGTATGAAATAATTAAAAAATATTTTCAATTAATCGAAAGTATTTTATTATTTTCAGACGAGAAGTTCGAACATTCAAGGAGTCCAGTTTACACGATATACTAATTTCTTTTTTCTTCATTCGTTGTTCTATAAATTAATGTTTCTCTATTTGATCTCTCTCTCTATCTATCTAGCTATCTATCTCTACGTCTTTTTTAATTATACTATTCCAATTTTCCATTTATACTAAGCCTAGTTTATTGTTTTAAATTTTCTTACATATTCCATTTGTTGCTGTTGCTGTTGCTATTGCTGTTGCTGTTGCTGTTGCATCCTCTGACTCTGATTTCATCCTTGTATTTGAATTTTCTATAACACAATCCTTTTTCTCTACATACTCCAAATTTTTATATTCACTATATAGGTATTTTCAATAGAACTCTGCTCTGCGCATCCCTGCAATAACTTGCATCAATGTGGCACATTATTGTCACGTCGTTAACAATTTTCAATAACGAAAAACAAATTTGCACTTTAGGAAATACGGAGCTACGATCCGTTTCGAACGACGTCACACGGAAGAATGATCTCGCACGGAGAAACGAAGGGAATAATAACAACAACATGTGACTCATATCGGTTATACACGATTTAAGACGATGATAACAATAATACTAAACGATTGTTTTGATAACGCAATAACGTGTTCTATCGATAATATGTATTGAATTAGCCAATAAATAATATTGGTAATGATAAAATAAAATTATTATTAACAAGTATTTGTAATAAAATAATTTGTAATAAAAGTAATGTAATTTTTACTAAGTATTGGTAAAAGTAAACATAAATTAATGAAAGTCTCGAAGAAAGAACAATCGATTTTTTTTCATAGAATTTTGGTAACTAAATCTTTGTATTAAAAAATTTCCGACATTATTTATTGGCCCAATCCAATGTATTTAACAGCGATTAAAAAAAAGAAAAAGAAATGAATAAATAAATAAAAACGAAAAATACAGTCGATTATATTTTGATTGAAAATCGATTTAAAAATGAATCTGTATCGTCACGATATTCGATTATCTTGTCAGATTTGATTATAAAAAAAAGGAGAGAGAGAGAGAGAAAGAAAATAATAAACGAAAAGACGAATGAAATATTTTTGCAAAACTATCTGCGAATATTTTCAATGCGCTAATTACTTTTTACAATACAATTATCTTTTTTCCATACTCGTTCTTCTATACATTAATATTTTTCATAGTTCTCTCACACACACACTCTCTCTCTCTCTCTCTCTGTATCTCTCTGTTTCTATCTCTAGCTCTGTCTTTTTTCTTTTTTTAACGAAACCTTTTTAATCGTTTTTTTTTAGCCAAAAAAAAGAAAAGTCTGTATATATAAAAAGAAAGAAAAAAAAAAAAAAAAAAAAAAAGGCGGAATAAAAAAGTTGACAAATCGAATTCGAATTTCACTTGATCCAAACGACCCACTGTGTGCTGCAAAATCGAATTATAGGAGAATCGACTAGAGAGATTATCGATCGAAGTAACATGTAAAAGAGAAAAGGAAAAAAGAAAAAAAAAAAAAAAAGAAAATCAAAAAAATGGGGGAAAAGAGAATAGAGAAGGAAAAGAAAAGTAATAATAAACGAACTGATCTATTGTTTTTCTTTTTCTGTTGGACAGTGCCGTGGCTGAAGGCGAAGAGAAAGGTCAATATAACTCAGCTCATTCATAAATGTATGAGATGTGGGAAAAGTTATCAATTACATACGTCCCTGAGAAGACACCTAAGATTGGAGTGCGGCGTCGAACCAAAAGAGGTCTGTCCAATTTGTAGGAAGAAATTCACACACAAATACAATCTTATGTGTCATATGTCATCGTGCAGTCGAAGGAGAGGAATTAAGTGAATAAGAAGAAGAAAAAGAAGAGGGAGAAGAAGGAGAAGAAGAAGAAGAAGAAGAAAGCAACAGTGAAAAAAGAAAAAAGAAAAAAAATTAAATAAAATCATCTTTCTGAAATTCTAACATACGGAATATTATTTATCTCCCCTATTAATGATCATTAAAATATTAATAATAATAATAATAATAATGATAATAATAATAATAATAATAATAATAATAATAATAATAATAATAATAATGATAATAATAATAATAATAATAATAATTGTTGAGTATAATTTTGTTTGTTATATTTATAAACGTGAAAGATAATAAATCGAAAGGAAATAAAAGAAAGAAGAGAAAAGGAACAAAGAAAAAGAAAGAAAAAAAAAAAAAAAAGAAAGAAAGAAAAAAGGCGAAAGAAATTATTCCCCTATAACAATAATGATAATTTTGTTGAACTAATCGAATGTAATTTTGGATATTTTTTTTTTTCAGACAAGGACAATATAAAATTACCAACTTTCAAGATCCTCCGCGTTATCTGTCCTAATTGCGGTAGGGGATACAAAAGGAACGATTATCTACAACGGCATAAAAAGGAATGTGAGATGGAACGTACCTTCGTTTGTCCGATGTGCGGGAAAAGATTTAAAAGAAAATATCATTTGTCGAGGCACGTTAACGAAACGAAACACACGAAAAATCAACGTGACAAAGCTTTATTTAATGAACTGAACTATTGAAAATATTATTCTTTTATATTTTCTTTTCTCCTTTTGGTTAATCTTTTTTTTTGTTTTATCCTTTTATTTTATTTTATTTTATTTTATTCATTCATTATTTTTCCTTATTTTTCTTCTATATGCATATATATATATATATATATATATATATATATATATATATATATATATATGTGGCTGTGTCAGGAAAAATGTCGTCTGTAATAATAATTTCAAAACATTTAAATATATGCATTAGTCATGTTCTAAAATATATAAATGTTTATTTCTTTATCAAAAAAAAAAAAAAATAATGAAAAAAAAAGGAAAAGAATAAAAGAAGAATGTAAATACATTAATGGTTCTTATCATAAAATGAAAATGAGAAAACATTCCTTATAAAAAGGATTTATTTGTGTATACAAATTCTTGAAAGTGAAAACATGATGTGCGACATTTTTCCATACAAACAAAACTATACAATGTGTAAATAAGTACATATATATATATGTATATATATATATATATATATATATATATTTTTCTCTTTTTATTATCTCTTATAAGGAACGATTGAAAATTGACGTATGTGAATTCAATTTATGCAAAAAAAAGTCCGAGATATCTGCGATTTCATTGACTTGAACGATTTAATTGAAAAAAAAAAACAAAGAAAGCAAACAAAAGAACGAAACAAAAAGATAATAAATACATTACACTGATAAAACAATCTTGTAAATCTACAAAAAGAAAAAAAAAAAAAAAGAAAAAAAAAAGAAAAAAGAAAAAAGAAAATAAATTGTCGATATAAAATTTATTTGGCACAATACAAAATACAATTTTTTCCATCACTCATTGTTCTATATTATTAATGTTTTTCTTTGTACTCTTTCTCTCTCTCTCTCTCTCTCTCTCTTTCTCTCTCTCTCTCTCTCTCTCTCTCTCTCTCTCTTTCTGTCTGTTTTTTGAACGATACTTTTTTGATTTTCTTTTTTTAGTAAGAAAAAATACAATCAAAAGAATGTACACAAAACTCGTATTCGAATTTCACTGAACACAGACACACACACACACACACACACACACACACACACACATACACTCTTGATCAGAGAACCTGCTGTGCGAAGGAGAAGATTCATCAACGAACATTTTTCGAACATTTGGTATAAACACGAGATCGAAATAACGTGTAAAAAAAGGGGAAGGAAAGAAAGAAAAGAAAAAAAAAAAGAAAAAAAAAAAGAAAAAAAAAAGAAATGAAAAGAAAAAAAGGAACGAATAAATAACGAACTGATCTCCGTTATTTCTTTTTTTCTGTTGGACAGTGCCGAGGCAGCTGAAGATGAGGAGGATGATTAATCTACCGCAAAAGAAGAAATCTGTCGTCCATAAATGTACGAGATGCGGGAAGAGTTATCAATTATATACATCCCTGAGAAGACATCTTAGATTGGAGTGCGGCGTCGAACCGAAAGAGACATGTCCAATTTGTGGGAAAAAATTCACACATAGATTCAAACTAACGAGCCATCTGTCGTCCTGCGGACGAAAGAGAGGATTTACGTGAACCGAAAAGAAAAAGAAAAAGAAAAAGAAAAAGAAAAAGAATTATTTCTTTTAACTAATAACACTCGTAATATTATTTATCTCCCCGTTATGGCAAAATAACAAATAAGAGGACCATTATATATTACATTATTTATATTTTCGAAGGAAAATCTTCGAAACGCAATTTATTTTTTTCTTTATACTTGCTTTTTTCCTTTCTTTTTTTTTCTTTTTTTTTTTTTTTTTCTTTTTTTTTTTTTTTTTGATTTTCATCAATTCTTAACCAAAGAGACCATGATCGTAAAAAAAAGAAAAGAAAAAAAAAAGAAAAAAAGAGATAACACAAAGAAATTATAATTATATATTGTATTATGGGGTATCCATAAGTCGTCGAGATATCTATTTTAATAATTATATATTAGCCATTGGTTAAGTTCGATTTAAATATATTCGACACGTGTGATAACTCTTGTTGCGCATATTGTAAAGCAATTTTTCTTTTTTTTTTTTTTTTTTCTTTGGTTTTTTTTTTTTCGTAAATTTATTGTTTTCAACAAAGAAAAAGAAAAAGTTTTCTATTATCCCAAAAGACACAATATGACGGGCTATGAATCTTCCGAGGGCAAACTTATAACGAACGTCGATGCGACGCGTGCTGTTTCATCTTTCCTTTCTTTCTTTCTTTTTTTTTTTTTTTTTTTTTTTTTATATTTTCTCCCCTTTGATATTTCGAAATCGTATGAAATATCAAGAGAAGTTCGCGATAAGAGAAAACATTTGTGAATTTCTATAGGATACGTGATCCGAGTCGACTAAGTGCCAAAGTTGTTTAAGAAAAGTTTCATTTAGTGACGAATACGAATTGAAATCATCGATGATAGTGTTCGAACTGTGAACGATCCTTTTTCAATTGAACGATGTGATCCTTTAAAATCGTTCCTTCAGAAGTTAGATCCAAGATTATTAATCGTGCAAGAAATAAGTGACATGGATTGGGATTACAATCGGCATAGATATACTTCAGGAAATAATTTGGATTCCGCATCGAATTGACGAATGGAAATGAGGATAAATAAAGAAAAGAAAAGGAAAAAAAAAAAAAGAAAAGAAAAAGGAAAAGAAAAGCAACGAAGCATAATTCTCATCATAGATCGGACAACGAAATGATCTGACATTTCTTACAAGATTCGTCACAGGTGATTAGAAATTCATCCAAATACAGCAGCTTAATGGCGAAGCTAATCAACCGTACCAACACACCTAAATCGTGTCAGACATTGAAAATAATGTTTGATGGAACGTTCGATCGGACTGTACTACGATAATTTATTACGAGTCCTCATCGAAATCATGTGAGAACAATTACCACACCGATGTTTTTTTTTATCAACAATCAGGATCGTATTCTTCTTCCATCATAGTACGAAGTAAATTTTTATTAAAGAGGAATTGAAAATTTATAAAAGAAAGATAAGTATAAGTAAGAGATTGTGAAGATAATGATGGCGAATATGTATATTCATTGATTAGAAAATAATAATAAAATAGAAAAATTAAATTGAATTTTGTGTATGCGTATGAGTGCGCGTATGTCTGTCTGACTGTGTAAGTGTGTGTGTGTGTGTGTGTGTGTGTATGTATTTAATATTGAAATCATTGATTACACTTATGGGTACCCATAATATAAAATATATCTTTGTGTACGCTTATTAGGAGAAAATAAATTCAAATTTATAAGAAAAACAAAATATAAAATATATATACATATATATATATATATACATACATAACATACATATATATATAAAAGAGACAATGTGCTACTACAACTTACTCTATATACATATTTATTATACATATTTATATACATATATATATATACATACATATATATATATATATATAAATATATATATATAAACATATCTATCTCTCTATCTCTCTATCTCTTTCTATCTGAAAATTGCTTGCGATAACGCACGAATCACAAAAGTCTCTCTTATCAGCGAATAACACAAAGCGTCTATAAAAACCAATAAAAAAAAAAAAAGGGCAATGTATATGTACCTATCATTTGTAACAACAATTGCAATTGCACTTAAGAGGACACGAAATAATTTCTCTGCTTGCCTGCGAGGCCACTTTTGCTCTCTCTCTCTCTCTCTCTCTCTCTTTCTCTCTCTCTTTCTCTCTCTCTTTCTCTTTCTTTCTCTTTCCTTCTCATTCTCTTTCTCTATTTCACTCTTATAATCAGATATCTAACATCATCCCTTATTTATTTTTTCCCTATCTACGTCTAAAGAACCTTTTCGAACGTAATTCCAAAAACGATCGAGAGAAAAAGGATTCGAAGAAATTAAATCTTATTCAAACGAATAAGATAATAATAATATAATGACGTACATATATATATATATATATATATATATATATATATATATTATATACGTACACGTATATGGACACATAATAAAAATGTAATAACTGAGATTTCTCCCAAAGGATTTTTCTGAATTGACGTTAGATCAATTTTATAAGTCGATCGATCCGTCATATATAACATCGTTACAATCTTATTTTTCTCAGGTATTTATATGGACTTCTTACAAATACATTTCTATTACAGATTGATAATGAATTTATAAATAGAAGAAGAATGAAATAAAAGAAAAAAGGGATTAATAAAAAGAATGAAAAAGAGGAAATAGAGTCGTTAGAAAACAATTTTCCAAGGAAAGGGAAAAAAAAGAGATCTCTCTCTCTCTCTCTCTCTTTCTCTCTATCCCTCCCTCCCTCCCTCTTTCTCTCTCCATCTTTTTCTTTCTCTTTCTCTCTAACTATCTATCTATCTATCTATCTATCTATCTATCTATCTATCTATCTCTTCGCAGATATATTTGTTCAGAGCGAAAAAGAAAAAAGAAAAAAGAAAAAGAAAATGACAAAAAAAAAAAAAAAAAGAAAAGAAAATATAATGAAATTTAAAAAGAAGAAAGAAAGGAAAAGGAAGAAAGGAAGGAAGGAAGGATGAAAGGATGGGGAAAGGATAGAAGGAAGGATGGATGGGGAAGGAATGATAAAAAATAAAGTCAAAGGGCATTTAACTAACGTTATATCCTCGTCTCGTTTCAGGTCTCCTAGCGACGATGCTACTCTCGTCTGATGTACAACATTATCAAGAGAGGAACGATATTACTTGGTCGCGTGGTTACGCCAGTGCACCATATAAAACTATAAGATATCAAAAGAGAAAGGATTCAACGAGGAACAATGCAGCAGATGCTAAATACGTTTGCAACAGGTGCGGGAAGACTTACAAGGCGCCTACTTCATTGAGCCGTCATAAGAGATTAGAATGCGGGGTGATACCCTGCGAGGTCTGTCCAATTTGCGATCGTAGATTCAAACATAGATTCGTATTGAACTCTCATATCGTCGGTTGTCAAAGAAGACTACGACACATTGTTCAAAAAAGAAGCGGCTCGCCATATTTGGCGGACGAGCATGAAGGTTCTTAATCTTCATGTTATAAATATACTCTTATCGCGATATAAACAACCCTTTTTTTTTCCTATTGTGCTAATATCATCATCATTATTTTTTATTATTATTATTATTATTATTATTATTATTATTATTATTATTATTATTATTATTATTATTATTATTATTATCATTTTCTTCTTCTTCTTCTTCTTCTTCTTCTTTTTCTTATTTCCTTTTTTTTCTCATTTCATTTTATTATCCCGTTTTATATTTTTTATTGTACCTTTTGCCGATTTTCGAGATATTAAAAGATAAAAAGTTTTCATTGATCATTCGATTGATATTATTAATGTCCGTCTCGAATAAGGAAAAAGAGAAAAAAACAAAAAAAAATTGGACGAAAAGAAAAATAACGATATCGTGCGTTTACGTATACATATGTTGACGTTATATAAATAAATATATACATATATTAATATTATATAAATAAATATGTATGTATATATATATATATTTATTTATATATACCCATTTTAATGAGACAATTTTAATATTCTTGTTCAATTGACGAACGCAATTATGTTTTTGAAAAGTATCGTTCCATTTCCTCCTTCTTCCATATTTTTTTCTCTCTTTTCTTTTCTTTCTTTCACTTTTTTCTTTTTTTTTTTTTCTTTTTATTCCTCCGACACTCTTTGCATCTCGAAAATCGCAAAAAGAAAAAAAAAAAAAAAAATTAAAATGAACTGTCCATATCTGAATTTTAAATGTATTAGCGAGCAGGTCAAAAATGTGTCCCTATGTGTTGACCGAAAGTTATTAAGGTGATTAGAAAAATTAATTACTCTTTTTTTTTTTTTCTTTCTTTCTAATCCAACCAGAATCCTCTAAAAAGTGTCGAAACCAAAGAGTACCTAATCGATTGTTAATATCATCTAGGAACTTTTTGTATCAATCTAGAAACTTTTCGTCCATCCTGCACAACGGAAATTAATACGTATGAAAATAATTTTTATATATACATATATATATATATATATTTAACGTTTTCATTTTTAATGTTTTTTTTCCTTGTTTTCTCTCTCCTTCTCTCTCTCTCTCTCTCTCTCTCTTTCTTTCTCTCTCTCTCTCTCTTTCTCTCTCTCTCTCTTTCTTTCTCTCTCTCTCTCTCTCTCTCTCTCTCTCTCTCTCTCTCTCTCTCTCTCTCTCTCTCTCTCCGTTCATCTCTAATTTAATATAAATAAAACGATTTATCATACGATTTCAAGATATCGTATTGTTTATTATATGCCCAAACGAGAAATCGATCATTGATTATAATATTCGTGTCGATTAAGCGGAATGATCATTTTGAATCTCGATTTTTATATTTTCTTTTCCCCTTTCCCATTCTCGTTTTCTTTTATTTTTATTTCTTTTTTTATTTTTTTTTATTACACGGCCAATGATAATAGGAACCCTCGTTGTATTATATAACAAAAATAAAAATAAAAGAATTAAAAAATAATAATAATAATAATTAAAAAAATAATCCGATTGATATATCTACAATTCTGAAATTTTTCCTAAATATACATACATATACATATATATATATATGTGTGTGGATATATATATATATATATATATATATATATATATGTATGTGTGTGTGTGTGAGTGCGAAGATGTTATAAAAATATTAAAACGCTTTTACAGTGAAATGATTTTCTTCCTATTTTTCCATTTTTTTTTTTTTTTTATTTTTTTTTTCCATCAAAACAACGAAATAATTTAATCCTTTGAGTGCGAAACTCTGCAGATTTGAACATTGCGATGAACATCGTACACATATATGCGTTCATAGCGATCAAAGGATTAAAACATAATTACATTTCTTCAATCTTTTATTACCGATTATTGTGTTTTTAATATGTAATTAAAAGGAGAGAAAAAAGAAAATTAAAAGAACAGAAAAGAAATACTCTTGTAGGTGAAAAAAGAAAGGAAGAAAGAATAG
>NC_060968.1:4531020-4558520 GCF_910589235.1 Vespa crabro | reverse complement strand
ACCCCATCGCAACTTTTATCTCATTTGAAAGATAAAAATAAAAATTAAAAAAAAAAAAAAACGACACACACAGACAGACATATACATACATACACACACACACACACGTGCACATGCACATACACGTATACACATACTCGCAGTGTAATTTAAAGAAATGATCTAAATAAAAATCGTACGATGCAAACAAGTGGAAGATTTTTCAACGATATTAACAAACTATTTGTTATTATCGTTGATATTTATATTATTCATGTTAGATCGTATCATCGATCGATCATGTTATATATATATATATATATATATATATATATATATATATATATATATATATACATATGTGTGTATAAGATTGTTTAGCTGTGCCTATGAAAAGTGATAAAAGAAAGAAAGAGAGCGAGAGAGAGAGAGAGAGAGAGAGAGAGAGAGAAAGGGAGAGAAAAAGAGAGAAAGAGAGAGAGAGAGAGAGAGAAAGTTTGAGATAGAATGAACGTTTGAAACAAGGAATCCGCACGTGCATGGTTTCTCATCGTAATTGTTAATTATCTCAGAAACGTACATACATTGAATATTTTTAAATTCGACAAAAAAAGAAAAAAAAAGAAAAAAAAAAGAAAAAAAAAAAAGAAAGAAATTCAATAATCGTGTTCGCGTAGATCTTAACGCTAGTCATTGTGTTATTTTTTCAGGTGAGAATACTAAGGGCAATGTAACGGACGAGAATCATCATCACGATGAAGATTCGGAGATTTGTGAGGTACCATTTCACGGACAATTAACGATGAATTATCTATTGTGTGATTCGTCGATCCTGAATCCGGTAGAACCTAGCGTAGTACAGAGCAGAAACAGCAGTAGCAGTGGAAGCAGCAAACCTTGCCAACAATTCCGTTGCGATGGCTGTGGTAGAACGTATACTAGGGTCGACAGTTTAAAACGTCATCAACAAAAATGCGACGACCTATTGGCATCATTGCAAGATCGACAAGAGAATTTGGAAAGGTTACAACAACAAGAATATTCTTGCAATCAGTGCGGTAAGAGCTACAGAAGACTGGACACTTTGAGGAGACATCAACGACTTGTTTGCGCAGATAAGGACTCCGTTCATTCCGTCATCAACAAGACTGATAAAACTGGAAGCTCCTAAGACACCTCTCTTTCTCTCTCTCTCTCTGTCTCTCTCTCTCTCTCTCTCTCTCTCTCTCTCTCTCTCTCTCTCTGTCTCTGTCTCTCTCTCTCTCTCTCTCTCTCTTGTGTCTTCTCGCTTTCTCTCATCGTTTTAACATCGTTATTTTTCTTTTCTTTTCTTTTCTTTTTTGCTGCTCATCATCATCATCGACATCATCATCGTAGTCGTCATCGTCGTCTTCGTCGTCGTCGTCGTTGTCGTCGTCGTCGTCGTCGTCGTCTTCTTCACAATCGTTCCCATTTTTTATATTTTATTATTGTCCTTTACTGTTTACAATATCAGCACAAAATAGTTCGTGATTATCGAAAAGGAAGATCTTGTTTTTTTTCTTTTTTTTGTATGCCGAAATAGATAATTATATTTATCTATTATATACTTTTATTACGATTGATAAAGTCGAACGAGTCTTTGATAATTTCTTTTTTCCTTTTCTATTTTTTTTTTTCTTTTTCCATTTCTAATACATTCTTTTTTGATTTTCTTTTCTTTTCTTTTCGTAGGTCAAACGTTGAATTTCACCGAATATCATGTCAGATTAATTATTAATAATGTCCATGTATATGTAAATGTGTAATATACTCAAGTCCGAACGTGATATGCATGTATGTACGACAGAGTAAATTCATCGTCCTATCTGTTTCATGATTAATCCAGTGAGCTGTTGTCATGCATTTTATAATCAATGATAAAGATAAATCACAATGAACCATTGAAAGAAAGGACATCGTTAATTATTGTAACGAGTATATTAAGATTTTTATATATAAACGAGCGTGCACATGTGCGTGTGCGTTCATGCGTGTGCGCGCGCGTGTGTGTGTATATATGTGTGTGTGCGTGCGTATGTAGTATTCGTAAGAAAGATTTTTTTTTCATATGTGTGACTATTTCGAATGCTAATTCTATATATTCGGCGTTCGACGAGCGACTTATGAACTTTCAAAATATTTTTCTTTGATGCAATCCTTCATCACCCTCATCCTATTTTTTCTTAGATTGTGAAAATATATAAAAGGGAAAATAAAAAGTGAAAAAAGAGATTAAAAACAGACACACACATACACACACACACACACACACACATATATATATATACACATACACATACATAGAGTATCGACGTTGTTGTAGCGTGTGAATTTGAACCTCGACGTACTCTTTCGATGCGTATATGTATATCAATTTAAAAATCTGATCAATGTTTACCAACCTTTGGTGTGTTCATTTTTAGTTAAAAAAAAAGTCGTCAGATCTTTTTCCCCGCGCGACGAGGTTATCATTACTTGGACGTAATATTTTTCTTTCTGATAGATCTCGTCCTAAAGGGATCCATCATGATTGATATGATCAATTCGAGTAAACGATATTAATTTTTCTAAATAAAATTCTACTCAACGATAAATTATTCGAAGGTTTTATTTTCCAAAGGAATAGCCATATTTTTACATACATTTCGCGACGATCCCTCCCCTTCGATAATTGTTTCTTAATAGCAAACATATTCATAAGGGATGTGTTATATCGATTAGGGGAGTAAAAGAATAAAAAAAAAAAAAAAAAAAAGAGAGAAAAAAAAACATCACATTCCATTTTCTTGGCACTCCTACCTTTTTTATTTTTATGTGCATGTATGTATGTATATATATACATATATATATATATATATATATATATATATATATATATACACACATACACACACACACTTTACTTCTCAAGGAAATTGTTGGTTCGATCGAAGAGTATGATGAAAAGGACAAAAAAAAAAAACAAAATAAGAAAGAAAAATAGCATCGTTAAACGAAAAAAAAAAAAGAAGCAAACAAAAAAATAATAATAATAATAAAAAAAAAAAAAAAAAAAAAAAGAAAAAGAAAAAGAAATGAAACAAATAAATAAAGATGAACCTTCTTAGCCGTGAATGTTCCTAATCGAACACGTGTCCACGATGAACCTAACCATTGGCACTCTTAATTCTTCCCACAGATATTATGGAAGACACTAAGGATTACGATGCACTCTGGATGCTGGAGAAGAAAGCCCGTAGCATTGGTGAGGATCAGGAGTCATTCTTGGTACCGATGAGATCTAAGGTCCCTGAACAAGCTGGTCCGAGTTATCCGATAGCACAACTTTACGGTGGAGAGTCCTACATCGCTGTACTTCAAGCCCAATACGTTTGCACCGATTGCGGAAAGAAATATAAATGGCAGGATAGCTTGAAGAGACATCAGAGGGTAGATTGTGGGAATAAAGAGAAGAAATTTGCTTGTAATGTGTGCGATAGGAAATTTAAATATCGTTACGAGCTTAAAAATCACATTACAGCTCATCATAGAACGTGAACTCTTCTCTCTCTCTCTCTCTTTCTCTCTCTCTCTCTCTCTTTCTCTCTCTCTCTCTCTCTCTCTCTCTCTCTCTCTCTATTTCTTTCTTTCTCTATCTGTGTCTATCTCTCGATCTCTTTTGATTTTCTGTGAGATAACTCTTGTGATCTTGAACGTTGTGAATATTACATATTTTTCTTTTTTGAAACTTGATGTTTCATTGTTCATTTTAATTTCATTACTCGTTAGTCTCGTTTAATTACGTTCGAAGGACTTTATGATCGGAGAGACAAAGGTGCTTATTAGATAATAACACGATGAGATACTATATGATGATATTAGTATAATATAATTGTGGTCAACATGCGCAGAATCGTCAGCGAATCGAATTCAATCGATTTTCGAGTTTACGTGATCCTAGCGACTAAATAATTATTGCAAAGGTATATACGCTCTTGTATTACCTTGAATTATCTAATTGGATCGTCGAGGATTGATCCGATATAATAATGCGCATGTAGCCTAAGAACTATAGTGCGATCGAGATAACTTTTGATAACACGATTTCACATTTGTCACGTCTATTATTTTATTATTGTCAACTTACAAATATGTTTCATCGGTGCACAATTATTCACGAATTAAATTGGATTTAATTAAAATAAAAAGAAAAAGAAAAAAAAAAAAAGAACAAAAGCAAAAACAAAAAAGAAATAAAAAAAAAAAAACGTAACTGTGATTCTCATTGATTTCTCGACAATGATGATGATGATGGTGATGATGATGATGATGATGATGATGATGATGATGACGACGAAGACGACGACGACGATGAAAAGAGGAGTAAAGCGTGCGAAAAAAATTGTCTCGTCTATTCAAAATCAGTTGTATCGTTCACTAATTAAATGCAAGCGCTAAAAAATGCCAACACGACCATTAGAAATAAATAAATAATAACAGCGATACACGAATTTCGGTAGGTACAATTTGTACAGAACACGAATCGAGATAAATATAGTTAAAAAGAAATGATATAAAAACAAAGTTCGTAATTTCATTTGAATCCCATTCATTAATATTAATTAAGTGTTTGAAAAGAATCCAAATAATATCCAAGATCAATCGTTAATAGTAATTAGTTATTATTATTATTAACGTACTTATTAACTTTATTCTCCCTCGTCCTTGGGACTCCCTCTACGTCACTATTCCAAATAATCTATTTTTTCCCCGTTTCCTTTCAAGAACAGTTTCGTAGGTGAATCAAAAAAAAAAAAAAAAAGAAAAAAAAAAGAAAAAAAGAAAAAAAAATAAAAGGACCTAGGTACATTCCTCGAGCTCGTAATAAACAGAACAGTAGCTAAAACTTAATCATTTTTTTAAATTTCAGAAACCTCTTCGTCGAGCCAGTCATCGGCCATGAATACCATTAAGGAATGCCTATCCTCAGGATCTTTAAAACGTACCTTGTTACCAAAATGTCGTTTGTTCGTCTGTAACAGATGTTCAAAGGCTTACAAATGGCGTAGTAGTTTGATGCGTCACCAAATGATAGAATGCGGCAACAAAGAGAAGAAATTCCGTTGTTCTATGTGCCCTAACAAGTATTATCATGATTATCAATTGGAGAAGCATACTCTGACAGTTCACAAGTTATCTAAGAAAAAAAAAGCCCGAGAACGTTACGACTACGTTTGCGATTTATGTGGGAACGATTATAAATGGGCTAGCAGCTTGTTACGTCACCGAAAGGAAGAATGCGGTAACAAAAGGAAAAAATTCAATTGTCATTTATGTTCGATGAAGTTTAGTTTTCGAAACAGATTGAAACAACATTATCAAGATTATCATGGATTATCTAAAGACGAGATGAAGAAGAGGATTGTGGCGATTAATTCGTCGTCAACAAGTAAAACGATATTTAAACACACACACAGTTGAAAATAATTGAAAGGCTAATTTCCTCATATATTCTTTTTTTCATCTTATCTTCCCACTCTTCTGTCCAGAAGATAAGATGTATATTATTTCGCATCAACGATCGAATTCAACTCGCGAAAATGATTTTCCTATTAAACATTACGTTTCCATTTATTATTTTCCTCGTTTGTTTTCTTTCTTTTTCATTTTTCCTTTTTCTTTTTTATTTCTGTCTTTTTCTTTTTTTTTTCTTTTTTCTTTTTTCTTATCTTCCTTTTTTCCTTTCTTTCTCATTCCCTTCTCTCTTAATTTATACATTTGAATGCTCATTACGAATTTTCTTATTAATAATATATAATAATTTATAATAATATATAATGAAAATAATATAAACGTATATAATTCTTATACATTAATTTTATATATTATGGATATATTATATAATATAATAAATAAACGATTTTTTTTTTTTTTTTAGGAAAAGACAATCTAAGTAACTCGACGAAAAATCTTATCCTTTCTCTTCCCCCGTTAAAACCTCACTTTCATCCTCCATCTCACGAAAAAAACAAAAAATAAAAAAACAAAAAAAAACCAAACAAAAAAAAAAAACCAAACAAGCCAGAGAAAATCTCTCGAGGATCAATCTTTTATACCCGTGATATATCATACCGCTTCTATTGGTGAATGGTTTATACGTGTACTACTATATAATTGTGCTGTGTGTTGCGTCCGTGCTTCAATGTTATTATACTGTTGTTGCCGATTAAAGAGAAAAAAATATAACAAAATAAAAAATAAATAACAAAATAAAAAAAACACAGAGAGAGAGAGAGAGAGAGAGAGAGAGAGAGAGAGAGACAGAGAAAGGAGAAATATCGTTAAAAAAAAAAAAAAAGCAGAGAGAAAGAAACAATAAACGCGTTTTTAAATAAAACAACAAAAATAAAAAGAAAAGTCAAAATAATGTATGTATATATATATATATATATATATATATATATATATATATATATATTCATATATATATATATATATATATTAAAAAAAAAAAAAGAAAAAGAACAAAGAAACAGAAAAAATAATTTAGGTGAGCTTCGACGAGAGAAAGATCGGAAAGATTGATAATGATGATAAGTGTGCGTGTGTGTGCGTGTGTGTGTGTGCGTGCGTGTGTGAGAGAGAGAAAAAGAGAGAGAAACAGATAGAGAATAAAATGACTGACAAATCTTCTGTCTTTTTTAGAACGGAAGTATTCGCCGAGTGCGGCCATCGATTGGTATTATCAATACCAAACCTTATACCTACGTCTGATGGCCGAGAATCAAATGGCCGAAAGTGTTAGCTGTACTGGAAACGCCTTACCTGATAAGGAACAACAAACTACGAGTAGAAAACATCCGAAGGATTGCTCTAACAATTTGGAAAAAGTTGTACAAGAGTCATCCGTTAACCTGGATAATAATACTAATCTTCAAGGAAATTGCGGAAATGTTAATGTACGCAGTGGTGACTCAAGTGGTTACTCATGTTTACGTTGCGGAAACGCATATACAAGGCCACACTCATTGAACCGTCATATTAGATTCGAATGTGGTGTCGAGCCACAATTCGAATGTCCAATTTGTCACAAAAAGTCGAAACACAAGCACAATCTTTTGTTACACATGCGAACCCATCAGAAACCATGAGTACGAGTTACGATTCGTGCTTGATTCTTCTTTTTTCGATCTTTCTTTTCTCTTTTTCTTTTCTCTTCTTCTTTTTTTTTTTTCATTTCTTTTTGTCATCTTTTTTTGATCATCATTTATATATATATATATATATATATATATATATATATATATCGAAAAATTGTTTTTCTTTCTTTATGATACATCATTATAATATGTCAAACAGTCGAATAGGATTTGTCTCATGGAATCCTTGAAAATGAACTTGAAAATTATTCCTTATCAGTTAACAAGGTCTTCCAAAGAGTTAGACATGTAAGTTTCTTTGTTATCCCTTCTATTCTTCGTTATAATTATACATTGCAAGATAATATTTTTATTATATAGGATAGTTACTCTGCGAAAGAAGAAATTGTATTATTCCATTTTCTTTTCTTTATTATTATTTTTTTTTTTTTTTTTTTTTTTTTTTTTTTTTTTTTTTTTTTTTTTTTTTTTTTAATTAGATATAATCATTATTATCTTTATATATATATATATTTATATATATATAAATATATGTATATATATTTATATATATATATATATTTATATATATATATATATTTATATATATAAATATATGTATATATATTTATATATATTTTTTTTCTCGGATGCTCGATCCTTTAAAGCATTTGTAGAAACATTATAAAAATTTTTATTACTATTATTATGATTATTATTATTATTATTATTATAATTATTATTATTATTGTTATTTTTATTATTATTATTACTATTACTATTAATATTACCGGAAAACTATTCGTATTAATTCGTTATGAAAAAATTTCTTATTTTCTCCATCAATCAGTATCCTCAAATGATAAGCTTACGATCTCGAATATACGTAACGTTACCGAAAATAGACTGATTTACTGCCATTTAAAAAAAAAAAAAAAAAGAAAAAAAAAAGAAGAAAAAAAACTGCATTATCAGTACGAAAATTCTACAATTCTTTTCTTTTTGTCCGTATTTTTTCTTATTTTATTTTTTTCTCTTATTCTTTTTTCTTTTAAATAATACATAAATATTATATACTATATAAATCATCTGTATCCCTAAAGAGAGTATCCAAATTTGGTACATACCATATACTAATGATATATATGTCACATATATTATTCTGACACGCTTAAAAGTATATATATGTATATATATAAATATATATATATATACATATATATATATATATGCAAAATTTTGATTTTTGTTAATATATTATCAGGCGGAGAAAATGCTTAAATAAATATAAATAATTTAATTAATTATAAGTGCCAGTCGCGCTACTTAAAGACTAAGACATATAAGCTGTGATTCAATAAGGTGCCACGTATGAGTTGTGAACAAAGAAAAAAAGATAAATAGATAAATAAATAAATAAATAAATAATAAATAATAAGAAAATAAAAAGGAGATGATATGTTTAAAAAAAAAAAAAAAAAAAAATAATAATAATAATAAAAATAAAAAAAAAAGAAAGAAAGAAAAACTAAAGAGAGAGATAAGAATTTATCAAATTTACTACGTGTATAATATTGTATAATAAGAGTTTAAATGCGGCAGTGCCAATACAATGTAACAAATAGTCTGATAAATAGACTGCGGAATATCAGAAGAAAAATTTTATGTGTAAAATATATAGGAAATAATGTAACATATGTAAGTCTTTATTTTGTCTTTTATGTAAAATAAGCAAAACGTATTGCAATATAAAAAATAATGTATAATAATTGCATATATGTATGTATATCCGCAGTCTACTGATAAATAATGCATATACATATATATATATATATATATATATATGTGTGTGTGTGTGTGTGTGTGTATGTATGTATATATATGTATTATGTATAAGATATGTATTAGATATGTACGTATGAAAAAATGATTAATATTTTTTTTTCTCCTATGTACGTTATATATGTGTATATAACAAAAGCAAAGAGAGGATAAAGGGTATAATAATATAATATTCGTATATATATACATATTATATCGTATACATATGTATATATATATATATATATATATATATGTATGTATGTATGTATGTATGTATGTATGTATGTATGTATGTATGTATGTATGTATGTATGTATGTATGTATGTATGTATGTGTATATGCGATGTAGAAAAGGTTAACACAGTGGAAATAAACGTATATAATTTTGTAGTCTATAAGAATTTCATAATCTTCGATTAAAAAGTAAAGAGAATAATTTTCTTATTGAGACACTCGAAAAAGGAAAAAAACGAAAACAAAAGCAAAAAAAAAAAAGAAAAACAGGTACGTTTAAAGGAACAATTTAATACACATTCATCGGCAAACAACATATACACACAGTGAAGGCAGTAAGTAATTATTTCTTTTCTATTCTTTTTTTAACATCTCATTTGTCATTTTTAAAAATTTTTCTTTATACGTATATGTATTTTAACATCTATTCTTCTTATTTTATTCTTCTTTTAATCTTTTTATTTGTTTTTTTCTTCTTTTTCATCTATTTATAATATTATCTTCCGCGTATATTATTCCTATGTTTCGAAAAAGAAAAGGATACGCGTGAAACGCTCGTTCTTTTTTTCTTTTTTTTCTTTGTTATTTATTTATTTATTTATTTATTTATTTATTTATTTATTTATTTATTTATTCAAGCAAACAATTTCATATTACTACGACGTCAGAAAATTTATTTCAATGATCATTATCGCTTTTTCTTTTTTCCTCTGTCAAATCAAACTCAAGAGAATGTTTACGAGAGATGGTTACGTAAATAAGTAAATAAGTGAATAAGTAAATAAATAAATGAAAAAGCAAGAAAGAAGGTTAGCCCGTATTGCATGCGTATAAAGGAAAAAAAAAAAAAAAAAATATATATATATTAGGACGTACAAAAAGTGATTGAACGCGTTAATACTTTAATACGAAGTAAAGGAAGAAATGAGAAAGAAATGAAAAGAATGAAAACAAACAAACAAACAAATAAAAATATAAAAAGAAATAAAAATAGAAATAGAAATAAAATATAGGACAATGAAAATGTCAAGAAAAAAAAAAAAAAAAAAAAAAAAACAAAGTTCATTCGCAAAATGGCAGCATGGCTGGATCAGTGTATCATCCCGATTGAAATTTCCTCCTCCTGTCGTTCGACGAAAAAAAAAAAAAGCTTTGCCTAATTCGCGCTCAAAATTATTATTATTGTGGGTGAAAGTCCATCGCCCTCTCAGCATTATCCCCACCACCTCGATTCCTCGCTCACATCTCTTTTCTAAAGAGAAAATATAACAGAAGAAAAAAAACGAATATATATATATATATATGTATTATATATATATATATATTTTTTTTTTTAAAAAGTCTACCTTCGAGAAGTCGAAATTTTTATTCTTAACGAACGTTTTCGTACGACAATGTGTTACAGTTTGGAAGAAATTGAAGGATATCGAGGATGGGCCACCATTTCTCTGTCCAAAATGTGGCCGGAGTTATTCGCACAAGTGCAACCTGACGCGTCATTTACGACTTGAATGCGGCGTTGGTCCGAGATTTCAATGCTCCAGCTGCATGAAACGTTTCAAGCATCGACATCACCTGCGAGATCATCAGAGGATCCATCTATACGCCAATTGCAGTTTCGAGGCGCTAAACTGAGGTGCGCTTCTTCCTTTCTTTCGTTATTTATTTCTCTTTTCATTTATATATTTATTTAATTTAATTTAATTCAATTTAATCTAATTTAATTAATTAATTTATTTATTTAGCTGCATATATGGGACGTGTACTTGTACGTATGTATATATATATATATATATATATTATTTGTTTTTATATTTATTTATTTATTTATTTATTTATTTATTTATTTATTTATTTATTTATTTATTTATTTAGTTATATATTCGTACGAACGAATCATGTGCAATATTCGCCGTAGAGATTTTTATTTTGTCGTATCTTAAATTAAATAATTATCTAATTAATTAATTAATCGATATCTATGAAAGATCTTTAGATATTATTTAATTAAGTTTGACTGTGATCAAAGTCTTCAAGAGAAAAGAAAAAAAAAAAAAATAACGTAGCGCGTACTTAAAGTATTATAGTTAACTGATTTACCATCGAACAAGTTTCTCTCTTTTTCTTTTTTTTTTTCTTTCTTAATTTTCTTACTCTTTTCTTTTTGATTAACACCCAACGTTACGCAAGAGGAAGAGAGAGAATAATGAAAAGAAGAAGAAGAAGAAGAAAAAGAAAATCAATGAAAGGCTCGTTAGATTAATTAGAATTGTTTAATACAATTCGCAGCTTTGTCTTTTTTCTTTTTTATTTTTTTTCACTTTGCGTTTCACTTTAAGTATGAAATATTTATATTAAAAAAAAAAAAAAAAAGAAAAAGAAGAAAAAAGAAAAGAAAAGGTCGCGAATTTTTCAAAATTTTTTTTCAATGTTCATGATAATAACGTGTATAACCGTCGAGTTTGCGTGCCAAAAAGGAAGAAAAAAAAAATATATATATATATTAATGATAAATTAGATAACAAAAAATATGATACGCTCGATTTAAATCTATGCCCAAAATTATTTTGTTATTTTAGAGCTGCCGAAAGAATAGAAAAAGAAATTCTTAGGAAGCAAAAATAGTAAAAAGAAAAAAAAAATAACGTTCGATTGCAGAAGGAGAAAGAAAGAAAAATAAATAAATATGAATAAACAATGATACTTGGCTGGAATATTATTTTTATATTATTTAACCCTAATAGAAATTTAAACTCGTCCAACTTTTTTAACAATAAACAAAATGATAAATTCATTTTTCATTGTACCTTCAATGGCATGATAAAAAAAAAAGACATTAAATAATAATAATCGAATCGTTTAAAGATCGGACGTATCATATAAATATTATAGTTACTTATATAATATATATCTACAATTATATATACATAGGTGTGTATATATATATATAAAAACAAGTGATATCTGCAAAAAAAAAACATAAAATATATATATATATATATATTAATTGTTTAAAAATAGGAAAGAGGAGATAAACTCGACGTATATAGGTATAATACTTGGCAAAGTGCCTGGTATCTATATAATATAGTACTATATATATATATATATATATATACTTCAAACAAGTGGCCATAATTGAATCCGTCTAAACTTTTCTAAGCCGGTGCTCGATTATAAATACATATAATAGAAGAGACAAAACGAAATAAAAGAAATAATAAAAAGTAAACTATATCTATGTGCTACGTGGGAGCTGTTCGGTGCTTCCATCTGATAAAAAGAAAGAAAGAAAGAAAAAAAAATTAATAAATAAATAAATAAATAATCATCAGGTAAACACAAAGAGAAATAGTGTATAGGCAATTGCTAATAAATAATAAATATAAATTGTTACAAGAGTACCTCTCACTCGTGCCAAAGAAGATGCGCCGTTTGCACGGTCTATTGTATTTTTTAAATAAACGTGGGTATATGAAATATCTGTATTATATTGGTCAAAAATAGTCGACAAATATACTGACATAAATCATTTTTATGACATAGGACCAATTCGAAATGTTTCTTCCATCGTTCTAAACAAACTGCAAATAATTCCATCGGACTCTGATATTACACACCACCATTAGTACCAAACATTCACCCGCTCTCCCCTTCCTCTTTCTCTCTTTCTCTCTCTCTAGAGAATTTCAAAAAATATGCAAAAAGAAAAGAATAAGTACACCGTGCGAACGGAATTCAAGTTCATAAGGTTTCGAGTACATACTATAATTTTTCTATAGAACAAATGAAAGAATGATATAAATAAGAAAATAGAGTGTATTTCTTTTCCTTCTTTTTTTTTTCCATTTTCCGAACTACGATTTTTCTGTTTTTCTGAAAGGAAAAAAGAAATGAAGCAAAATAATAATAAATAAAATAGATAAACAAAATAGACAGAGAAATAGATAGTCAGGAAATTTCGAATTTCCTTTTTGTTTGAAAAAAAAAGAAAAAAAAGGGAAAAAAATGACATATATTGTACGTAATTCAATAACATCCGGATGATGACAAACGCCTACAACGACGGCAACGATGATGACGATGATGACGACGATTATCATGATGATCGTAATGCTAATGATGATGATGAATATGGCCAATTTAGATGTTACAACTACGCGTGTCCATTTGTTTTTCTCATTAAGCGGACAACTCGTAAAAGCATAAATTAAATCTTGTAAGAATAAACATTTATTCTATTGCGATGTAATAGGAATCGTTATTATAAAAAGCAAACTGCGTATTTGTTATATTCCTTTTTTGGATAAAGGAAAGCGCATTATATTTTCATTTAGGCCATGTATATTAATAAAAGAGGAAAAAGAAAAGAAAATTTAAAAAAAAAATTGAATAAATAAATAAATTTACTTTTATGAAAAACAAGTCTTCTCTCTTCTCATTCCATTCCAATGTTAATACAGTTGGTATCAATAGATCCCTGTTTTATAGATCGGCCATTTTTGGCTGCCGCCATCGTCACCGCTGTCGGCTATCTTCGGCCATAGTCGTTGTCGGCCATCTTCGATCGTCAATCCTATTCTTGCAAACGCATAAGAAAAAAATCCTATTAAACTCTTATACGATTATTGTAGTTGCGACAATACTTCCATTTCTTTTTTTTTTTAATGACAAAGTCATTCAATAATCTTTAAAAATTCAACCATGAGTTTTAGAATACATTCACGATATTATAATACAAGAGTTTAATCTCCTCTATTTGTTCCTTTTTTTTTCTTTTTTTAATTCTTTTTCCAAGGAAATGTTCTTATTTTGTATTGATCTTTTACTTTATAAAGTAAAAATGAAAAAGGACACACACACGCAAAGTAAAAAAAAACTACTTTTCGTATTTCCCACCTTTTTTCAAAGCGTATAACAAGCCAGTTCAATTTGACCAATCAGATAACAGAGTTAAAGGCTTATGGCCTAGTATAGACGTTCGACATGTGGATTAATATTAGAAGAAATTTATTCGATAATATTTATTAGAATTTCTTTTATCGATATTATAAAGAATTGATATCAGTTTAATTTGATTTGTATTATCGATTAAAATGCGTTTTGATAGTTGACAAGAAATATTTTTCTTTGTGATTTTAAGGTTAAGATAGACATAATGTTGTTAATACATTGTCAACGTTTAATAAGTAGATATGGTATCAGAAATATATCTACTAATGTATCAAAAAATTTAATGAAAGAATACCATAATCCTGAACAGAAACGAAGATTACGATCAACGGCACTTTATGTGACTGGTTTGGGTATACTTGTAGCTGGGCTTAGTTATGCAGCAGTACCATTATACAGAATATTTTGTCAGGTATATTTTATATACTATCATAATTATATTTTATATAATCTTAAAATATTATATTCTTTTTATTGTGTATATATTCTTTTATATAATATATTTAAATGAATTCTATCTGAATTATTATATATTTTTTAATTAGGCATATAGTTTTGGAGGAACTGTGGTTGGTCACGATAATAGCAAAATAGAATCAATGAAACCTATTAAAGAAAGAAAAATAAAAATAAAGTTCAGTGCTGATGTAGGCGCATCAATGGCATGGAATTTTAAACCTTTACAACGTGAAATAACTGTAGTCCCTGGAGAGACCGCATTGGCATTTTATACAGCTAAAAATCCAACAGATAAACCTGTTATAGGCATATCTACGTATAATGTACTTCCATTTGAGGTAGGACAGTACTTCAATAAAATTCAATGCTTTTGCTTTGAAGAGCAATTATTGAATCCCCACGAACAGGTAACTTTTTGAAACTCATATCTAAAGCTAACAATGTACTTAATGTAGAAAAATTAATGAGAACTATGTTTATTTTAGGTCGATATGCCAGTATTCTTTTATATAGATCCAGAGTTCAATGAAGATCCTAAAATGGAGTTTATCGACGATATAACACTGTCGTATACATTTTTTGAATCAAAAGAAGGCCTCAATCTTCCTTTGCCGAGTTATATTAAAAAATACGTAGCTTCGCAATGAAACACAAGTTTGTCCTTTCATAATGTACAAAAGAAATATAGTGGATTTTTTAATTGAATCATTTAAATTTCAATTTTAATCTAGATTTCTCTAGGTGTATGTTTATTTCAATAAAGTCTAATATATAATCTGATATATATATATATATATATATATATATATATATATATATACATATATATATATATATAAATAATTATATGTGTGTGCTTAAAGCTTTAAATATGTATATATTACTACTAATTAAAATCTAAATAATGCATTAACTGGATATGCACGTCTTAGGCCGCAAACCTTTTCTCTATCAATATATATTGCATCTATTTTAAGAGCTAGATCATGTTCCAATGCAGTCCTTGTTCTTAACAATCTTTGATGTTGATCCTCAAGTTCTTTCAAAGCTTTATGCATACGTTTTACTTGATGATCTATTTCATCAATTTCTTTTTGAAGGCTATAGAAATAAATGCAAGATATTATAGTCAAGTGAATATAAAATTTGTATTAGGAAAAAAAAGAAAATAGAAAAGAAATAGAGAGAATACCTTGAGTGAACATTATCGCGACATAATTCCAAATCTGGACGATGCATTCTGGCCTCTAATCTCGTATGTGCAACTTTAATGGCATGACTTTTATCAGCAATAGCTTTACGCATTAATTCCATATTTTTTTCAACATCAAATATTTCCTGTTGTACCTATAATATATTAATATGTTAATATCAAAAAATTATATAACAGATCATATAAAATCATACTTTTTGTAAATGTTGTTGCAGTTTATTTTTAGCTTCAAGTAATTCAGAAGATCTATGCGTCAAAGCACTGTTTGTAGTACTCCATGAATCCCACATTTCTTGAGCCACTTTATTTATAAGAGCTTCTGCACTTGTTCGCAATTGATTAGACATATTTCTTTCGTGTTGTGATTTTTGTATTATGCGATTTGCTGCCTCTGCCCAACATTCTTGTTCTGAGAGACTAATGTAAAAAAGTTTAATAAGATTAATATGAAGTTACTTTTTATTTATTAATTATTACAAAACTAGATTTATTTACCAAGGATCATATTTTTCAATTCCAGTGTAATATTGTAGTCCATGGCTATAATTATTCAATTGATGACACATCATATCTATACCTAATGCACTTTCTTTGTTTTTCAAATCTAATTCTAATTGATTTTGTGAGGCTCTACAATTTCGCAACTGCAAGAATACAAGAATGAAATATATATATATATATATATATATATATATATATACTATTTTACAAATTGTATTAAAAATTAACTATATACCTGATCTTTACATTTATCTAGGCATACATCTAAATTTCTTTGACAATTTTTTAAGTTTTCTATCTCTTTCAGCAAACATTTTTCTGATTCATCATGAACAAGTTCTGTCCCTGTGTCACATAAATTTTATCTCATATACATTACATTATATATTACATAATCATCTTATATACCTTTTCTTGCTTCTCTATGATAAAGACATTCTTCTGCAATATGTAATGGTCCATCAATATCTCTTATTGCTTTATCTAAAACAGAACGACAATCCTGAAGTCTTTCTATTTCTTGTAGTAATCTTTCCAATTCTGAAACAATTTCATTTCGCCAAAAGGATACATCATTTATTCTTTCACCCAATCTTCTTCCAGTATCTAATTGCCCATATTGTATTTTCTCTTCTGCATTCCTATGAATACATCAATAATTAAGATTATTATAAATATAATTAAAATCAATTTTTAACACATACCTAACTATTCTTAAAGCATCCTTTCTCAATCTTTCTGATAAGTGTCTATTAGAATCTGCTTCATTATAATATTTAATTTGTTTTTGGAACCATTCATTTGGTGTATATCTTGTATAAAGAGCTGCTTTAGATGTATGCACAGAATCTCTATGACATCCTGTTACTAAATCAGGAAACTTTAATGGCTTGTGCATAGTACCACTAGTTGCATCCAATGGATAATTTGATATACATTTTCTAGTCCTAAAAGAGCAACACTTATTATGATTTATATCAATAAAGAAATTTTGTTAGTATATAGATAAAAGTAAATAATAAACGTACAATGGTATAACTTCAATATTTTCAAATCCTGTATTAGGTCTCCAAGGTAATAGATGATGTGTACGACTGTAATCGCTTACATGAATAGGAATTTTTGATTCCATGTATGGCATAGATGTACCAACAATACTCCATGGCTGTAATTGCTATATATAGAAAAAAAAAGAATTTATTATTTTTAATAAATAATATTTAGAATCTCAAGGAAAGCTATCCATCATATATTTGTCAAAGAAATTTATATAAATAAATAATCGTTTAACAAACACACTTTTTACACAATTTTACACTTCCTGATATAAGAATAAAATATTAAGGAATGTCTTTTGAAATCTATTGATTTATGTGATATATTAAAAAAAAAAAAAAAAAAAAAGAAAAAAGTAAAGAATTTTAATAAATTTATATTATAACCTCTCATTTTGATTAGCGCGCGTATAATAGTTCAGTATTTATGATATTTCTCAAGATGGCAGACGTACCAAGTACAGCACCAGAACGTAAGATAGATTTATCAGTTATTATAATTTTATATTTTACATTAATTATTGTAATTTTAATTGTCATATCTATTATTTCCGTATCGTATTATAATACAAGCTCGATTAATAATATATTGTCATTGATCATAAAAATAAATTAAAGGTTAGAATTTTTTCTGAAATTTGTTTTTTCTTTTTTTTTCTTTTTTTCCTTTTTAATAATTTCTATCAATGACGCAAAAATAATTCATATAAAAACTATTACAAATATAAAAAGGTGTATTGCTATTGTGCAATTTTGTTTTTTCTTTTCTTTTCTTTTTTAATTACTTTCATATCGAAATTCCTTAAAAAGAATTTTCGCTTATGAGACAGAAAATTATCAGAATATTTGCAGATTGTCCTGGTACACAAAGTGATCATGCCGGTAAAGCATCCGCTTGTGCGGGATGTCCAAATCAAGTATTATGTGCGTCAGGTGCAACGAAACAACCAGATCCTGACATAAAATTGATTAAAGAAAAATTGTCTAATGTCAAACACAAAATCCTGATTTTATCCGGCAAAGGTGGAGTTGGTAAAAGTACAATGACTTCATTGATATCTAGAGTCCTGGCAGATAATAATCCTGATAAGAATGTAAGAATTATTCATATTTCAAATTAAATCAAATAATTTTGTTATATCATACATACCCTTTTTCCTATCCCAAGTACATCCATGTGATTCTCTATGTACATACTGTCATAGTGAACACTATTGTGCCTTCCTCCTTTTAAGAAGAATACCAAAAACTTAACTATATCTATAGATGTATAGGTATCTATGTCGTATCAACTTGTACCAGCCTCTTATTGATTATCAGAGTTCTTATATATAACATTAGTTTACATACATTAGTCATGCTTTCTAGTTACATGCATAATGATATTTAAATGTCTACATAAATTAATTTTCAAATACTCTTTTTTTCTATAATATGGGTTTTAGATTGCTGTATTGGATATTGATATCTGTGGTCCATCACAACCAAGGATCTTAGGAGCAATTGGAGAACAAATACATCAAAGTGGTTCTGGCTGGTCTCCTGTGGTAATCTAATAAATAAATTTTATACATGGATGTTAATTAATAAATATTCTAGATGACTAATTTTAATGAATATTTTCAGTATATCGAGGATAATTTATCGTTGATGTCAATTGGATTTTTACTTGATAGTCCAAGCAGTGCTGTAATATGGAGAGGGCCTAAAAAGAATGGTATGATACGACAATTTTTGTCAGAAGTCGATTGGGGTAATTTGGATTATCTTATTTTGGATACACCACCTGGTACCTCGGATGAACATTTGTCGGTAACAACATATTTAAAAGGTGCGGGTATAACTGGTGCCATAGTTATCACTACACCTCAACAGGTTGCTTTGTTGGATGTCAGAAAAGAAATAGATTTTTGTAACAAAGTAAACATTCCGATATTAGGTGTAGTTGAAAATATGAGCTTGTTCGTATGTCCTAAATGTAAGGTAAGTTTTTTAATTTTATTTCAACAAATCCAAATAGTCTTTCAAAAGGAATATCGGTTTAATCAAAAATTATCATTTTCTTAGAATTCTGCAGAAATTTTTCCGGCACTGACAGGTGGTGGCCGTGCTATGGCCGCTGATTTAAATATTGATTTCTTAGGATCATTACCATTGGATCCATTGATTGCAAGATGTTGCGACGAGGGAAAGAACTTTTTAACCGACATTCCAGAATCACCGACAATCTTAGTTTTACGGGAAATCGTTAAAAGTAAAGTTATTTTATAACGATTAATTAATCTCATTCACATATTGTAACATTAGTATAATTTATTTATTATTATTTCTTTTTTTTTTTTTTTTTTTTCTTTCTTTCTGTCTTTTTCAGAAATCGTACGTAAATGCGAAAATGAAAAGGAAAATAATGCAATTGAAAAAACCTAAGAGATTTTTATGCTGATATAAAATAACAAATTTATATTGTATTTAAAGTATATGTTCATAAAAATTAAATATTTTATTTCTCCAATTACATTGATATATTCATTCGTATAATTCTATTTTAAGAATTATGAGTCTTGCATTCTTACACAATAATCAATGAAACTAATAAAACAGTTATCTGCATATATGTGATATTGCTGCATTCTCATATTACTGAACACATATGCATCTTGTAATGTAACTTCATATTTAGCTTATAGATAATATTTATATGTGTGTTCTCTTGATAATGAAACATTGTATTTATCATAAAAGGCAAAAGAGATTGTTTGTCTCTTAACTAATGCAATTCTGCATTAATTTTATACATACATATACATATATTCTGTTTTGTTTACGTATTCAAATTTTATTATTATAATCGATTTAACACATTGACTGCACAACTAACATGATAAATCGTAATTTGCATTATTGCTTAAGATATACCAACTACGAGTTATCATTAGTAGTTTAATATTATTAGTTTAATTAATCTTTTTTCTTTTTTTTTAACATTACACTCAAAAAAAAATATAAATGTAATAAGTTCAACTCTATATCAGATTTATTATTATAATTTAGACGTATATCTCTGATTTAGCTGTAACAAAAGCAACGTATCTGTGCACGAATTAAACTCTTAGTTGGCTTTTCTACGAAGAACTTTATGTTACATAAGCCAACTATGAGATAATAATTAACAAAATCTTTGTTTTTTTCTCTCTCTCTCTCTCTCTCTCTCTCTCAAGAAAATACATTCTAATATGCTTTTCAATGATTACTATGTTATTACAATTAAAATTTTTAATAATATAATATGATCAAATTAACTTTTTACAATGGAATTCTGAAAAATATTGTGACAGTCAACGTGTTAATGATTTATTACTAACGACAAATGAATAATACGAAGCGTGCGAAAATAATCAAGATTACGATCCGATGACAACGTAGTTTCAAAAAAAAGAAAAAAATATTAAAGGTTAAACATACATAGAAAATGTCAAACTTTTATCAATGTTTATCAAACAAGCGACAAATAACAATCGAGGACACTTGCGGTCTATCAAATTTAAATTAAATATTACTTTTCTACGTAATATTTTGAAATTGTTTCAATTTAAAGGAAATTATTTTTATGCTATGCAAATTATATACATTGGATTTTTCCTTGAATATATATATATATATATATGTATGTATATGTATATACATATGAAAGGATGAGACATAATGATACTAAATATACACGCTATAAGATAAGTTGCAATCTTTCATTTGGCAGAGTGAACGACGCATTCTAGTGCTAACGACTCAATAAAGAAGAATCGAGACAATTTCTTTCTGAAGCTAAAGTGAAAAATTACAAAAGACTTATTCTAATCGAGAAAGTCGGTAAGATATTTGAAAGATATATTTGATACAATCTATTTTAATAACAAACGTCATTGTATTTTGCTTCTTTTGTTTTCCTCTTTTTCTTTATTTTTATTTTTATTTTTTTTTTTTTTATTTTTTGAAAATACCAAAAGTGAGATTATTGAATTTAGTTCGTTGTGCTAAACGTTTAATTATAATTATATAGATATTAATTCGAACATAATTTTGAGGTTATATATATATATATATATATATATATATATATATATATATGGTAAATATTCTTGTCGAATTAGAAATAAATGTGTAACTTTGTTTGATAGTACTTATTCAGCCAGAATTTGTAAAAAAAACAATAAGGAGAATTTCTTTTAGCTTTTTTATGCGTGATAATAATTTATTCATTTATGAATCTCATTTTCAGATTTAAAATTATCTCTTGAATAATTCTTTTTTTTTTTTCTATATATTTATAAATGTTATTATTATTATTATTATTATTACTATTATTACTATTATTATTATAATCATGTTATTATATTAATCAAATAATTAAATGATATCAATTTTGTGTTTCTTATTGCAGCTGTATAAATTGTTGCTCTAAAATGATTATAAAGGGTAACAATGAATTTAAGAAGAGTACATCTGAACCAGTTAAACAAGATGATAAATCAAATGAATCTTCTAAACTAGTTAAAGTGGAAATATTAAAGGCAAATGATAAAGAATTGAAAATTGTAAATGGAATTGTAGATCCAAGAAAAAATTCCCACATCAAATTTGCTATGTCTTATGTCGCTATAACGCTTCTTGCAATTTTTTTAACTATTGTTATAATAATTGCTGTACTGCATTCGCCTTATTCTATATTTAGTACCGAGGAATCAAGGATTTATATGAATGATATTGTTAATGATTTTGAAAATTGGAGATATAAAATGATTAAAGATTCGGATGATATTATCGAAGAAAGAGAATACGTCTATGTTTCTATTATTATGCAAGACAATGAAACATTAACAATTAATAATGAACCGGAGGATCAGTTGCAAGTAATTAATCCAATTTTTATTTAAATAAACAAACATAAATGATTATTGATTTTAATTATAAAATTTATACATTTGCATTTTAGTGTAAAAAAGTTCCTATATCATTACGATTCGATTGTCTTCCGGAATTTGGAGGTACTGAATCAAATTGCACAAAACGAGGTTGTTGTTGGAATCCAGTAAAATATGATAGTGAATTTTTAAATGTTCCTTATTGTTATTATCCTTATAATTGGAGTGTTTATAAATATGAAAACTATAGTCAGCAAGACAACAGTTTCTCTGGATTTCTTACTTTAAAAGAAAAATCTGCTTATAAAAAAGATATACCCCTTGTAAAAATGGAGACAACAATAATTGACAGTTCAATAATACGCGTTAAGGTATAAATGAATACTGTCTTAATAATGTAATTATATTTTTTTTAATTTAATCAATCAATATATATATTCAACCAATATTATTGTAGATTTATGATCCTGCAAATCAAAGATATGAGCCTCCATGGCCAATAAAATCTGATTTTCAATCTTCATATTATCTCTCTTCAAAACCACAATACAGATTTATCACAGATGATGAAAAAATTGGATTTAGAATTGACAGAGTTGCAGACAATACGACATTGTAAATTTAAATCCTTTTTTTAGTATTTAAATAACATTTAACATTACCATAATACTGTATTTCTATCTGCAGGTTTGACTCCATTGGTATTGGTGGCTTTATATTTGCTGATCAATTCTTACAGATAAGTGCCATATTACCTTCACAAAACATTTATGGTATTGGAGAACATAGAACGCATTTAAAAGTAAAAAATGATTGGAAACGCTATACTATGTTTAACATGGATCAACCACCAATAGAAAATGTAAGTTTGTTTATATTCGATATTTTAATCATGATTAATTTAAAACGAAAAAATCAAAATAAACTATTTTTTAATATAGGCGAATTTATATGGTTCTCATCCATTTTACCTCATGATTGAAGAATCAGGAAATTGTCATGGAGTATTATTTCTAAATAGCAATCCAATGGGTATATATAGATAAATCCTTTTCATTCATTTTTTTTTTTTCTTCTTTCGTATTAAATTTTATATTTATCCCTTGTACAATTTAATCTTTACAGAAACGATATTACAACCAACTCCTAGTATAACTTTTAGAAGTATCGGTGGTATTTTTGACATGTACTTTTTCTTGGGACCAACTCCTCAAGATGTGGCAAGAGAATATTCTCAAATTGTTGGTAAACCTTTTCTACCACCGTATTGGTCATTAGGTTTTCACTTATGCCGGTATATTTTTTCTTTATTTCTAATATCTACATGAAATATCGTGATTTGAGTATTTATTTTCTTTGTATATGTATCTTTTTCTTATTTTTCCAGATTTGGATATGGAAGCTTGGAAAAAACTAAAGAAGTATGGAACAGAACCATACAAGCTGGAATTCCATTTGTAATATATTCATAATATCATAATTTATTTATAAAAATAAAAATGTGAATTAATATAAATTTATTATTTTTAGGATACACAATGGAACGATTTAGATTACATGGATAAAAATAATGATTTCACATATAATAACAAAACGTTTAAAGATTTACCAAGATTCGTTGAGCAGTTACATAATGTATATGAACTTTATAATAATTTCATTTGTAACTATAAGTCTATCTTATATATTATAATAATAATAATAATAATAAAAGTGTGATATATTATTTCTTACATTATAGTTAGGAATGCATTACATTCCATTGATCGATGCCGGTATTGGTGTGTCAGAAAAAAGTGGATCTTATCGTGCATATGATGAAGGTGTAAAGGAGGAAATATTCGTAAAGGATGCGGTATCCAATCAACCATTTGAAGGAAAAGTTTGGAATAAAGGATCAACGGTGTGGCCTGATTTCACCAATCCAAAAACAAAAGATTATTACTTGAATATGATGCAAGATTTGCATAATAATTTCCAGTACGATGGTGCATGGATTGTATGTATTATTTAATATTATTATTTTAAAATAATTTATTGTGTGTTTCGCCGAATAATCTATTATTTAAATGTATGTAATTTTTTTCTTCTTCTTTTTTTTTTTTTTTTTTCCTTTTACAAGGATATGAATGAACCGTCCAACTTTTACAATGGCAATAAAAATGGTTGCATTTACAACGAATTGGATTATCCAGAATATACTCCAATGCTTATAGGAAAAAATTTAGCTGTAAAAACATTATGCATGAATGCAAAACATTATTTAGGACCACATTATAATCTTCATAATACTTATGGCATTAGTCATGCAATAGCTACAAACTAGTATGTATTTTCAATTTTTATAACGTTAATTAAATCCTAACTATTATAAATAATCGAGAAAATATTTTTAGTGCTCTTACTAATATCAGGAAGAAAAGGCCATTCATAATATCACGTTCTACATGGGTTGGACATGGGATGTATGCTGGTCATTGGTCCGGTGACGATTTTTCAACATGGTAAAAAAAAGGACTAATATTTAGAAAAAAAAAAAAAAAAAAAAAAAAAAAAAAATTTGTGCTTTGTATTTTGCAATTTTGTCCATTTTATTCATTAGGTATGATTTACGAATGAGCATTCCTGAAATACTTCACTTCAATCTTTTTCAAATACCGATGGTAGGCGCTGACATTTGTGGTTTTAATGGAAATACAACTGCAGCATTGTGCAATCGGTGGATGCAACTTGGTGCATTTTATCCTTTTGCGAGGAATCACAACTCTGATAGTACAATAGTGAGTACATACGTATTCTATCATAAAACAGTCATTAAAGTTATATATATATATATATATGTATTTTTTTTTATTAATTAATTATATCTATAATATTTTATATATTATTATTACCTATTTTTTATATCATTTTTAATTTTATTTTATGTACATATATATATATATATATATATATATATATTTTAATATATTTTTTAGGAGCAAGATCCAGTTGCTTTAGGTGATCTAGTTGTGAAATCATCAAAAAGAGCATTTACCATACGTTACTGGCTCTTGCCATATTTGTACACATTATTTTTCCGAGCACATAGATATGGAGAGACTGTTGCTCGTCCATTATTTTTTGAGTATGCACATACATACTTATATAGTTTATATATACATAAATTATATTTATATTAGAGCAAATCTTTAAATTGATTAAAATTTTTTGTTAGATTTATTAATGACAAAGCAACATATGAAATTGATTCACAATTTATGTGGGGAGGATGTCTGATGATAAATCCAGTTTTAGAAGAGGTAAAGCAAAATTTCTCGAGTATATTTTTATACGTAATTTTAATTTTGTCATAAGTATTTATTAATACGTTGTTGATTCGTCAGAATTATACTCTTACATGCATGCAACTTGTACAATTATTAAAGGTACAAAATTGTCTGAGAGATGTCAATATATATTGTTTGTTTTGATATAGGGTAAAACATACGTGACCGCTTATATACCACATGGATTGTGGTACGATTTATATACAAAAAAATCATTCTTCTCGATCGGTCAGAAAATTACGTTTAATGCTCCATTGGATACCATACCTTTGTTGATTCGTGGTGGTTCAATATTGCCAGCACAGAAACCTGGTGCCACGACTACGGAGAGTAGGAAGAATAGTTTTGAATTATTAGTAGCCTTGGATCAATATAATTTCGCTCAAGGAGAATTGTATTGGGACGATGGAGATAGTTTAGGTATGTTGAAAAGATTTTAAACAAAAAAGAAAAAGAAAAAAAAAAGAAAGAAAGAAAAAGAAATTAAGAAATTAATTTCCCTTATTTTTGTCTTTTCTTTTTTTTTTTTTTTTATTTCCTTAATTTTTTTTTTTGTACTTTTATCCTCTTTCATAAATTTTTTAGATTCCCTTGAGAAAAAGGAATACATTCGGCTGGCTTTCGTGGCCTACAAACAAACTTTATCTTCTGCATTTATAGAAAAGGGTACATTCAAAGAAAAAATGATTCTCAATAGAATTCAAATTTTGGGAGTGAGGAATTCAATCTCTCAGGTCTTATTAAATAACAATGATATTCCATTTAAATACGATTCATCGAAATGGGTAAGTTTTTTCAACGAGTAAAACTTCTCTTTTTAATTATATACGTATATATATTACTCACTATTATTTATTTATTATAATATATAATACTATACTATTTATGTTAATTTATAAGTATACTATAATTAGTATAGTTTTTTTTTTCGCCCCCCTTTTAATCTTTCAATCGTTATAATTAATCTTTGATCCTCGTTCAGTCTTTCAGTATTACTGGATTATTATGGGACATGAAAGAATCTTTTAATCTTACTTGGAAATATTGAGACAATAAGAAAGATATTATTCACAAAGGTCCTAAGAAATAGTTATATATTTATCGTATGTAAGTCTGATTATTTTTTTTAATATTTTACGATAATAATAACTATTATATATCGTTAAAATTAATCATTATTTACGTATATACGTTATATCGTAATATTAAAAGGAAAAAAAAAGAAATGAAGAACACAGAAGAAGAAGAAGAAACGAAGAAAAGATCTGTCAATTTATATATGAAAAATATTTTTTTTAATAGACAATAAGTATTGAAAAATTTATATAAATATATATATATATATATATATATATATATACACACATATATGTATATATATATTTTTTTTTTGTATAATCAAGATTATAATATTTTCAATAAAAGATATTGAACAAAATATTTGAAATATATTAAATTTTTACATTTAGAAATTTTTTTTGTATTTAATAAAAAATTTCTAAACTTTTTATTCAATACAAAACGATAAACTGCACGTATACAATAATATGGGAAGGGTGGAAAGAAAACAAATCGAACAAGAACACCATAGAAACAAACAAAAAGAAAGAAACAAAAATAGATGCATTTAAAGATGAAACATTTTTATTCAAATAATTTCCTTCCTCTCTTATTACATTATGTACGTTATATTGTATATATAAACGACTTAACATGTATGGCACCAACAAAGAAGAAAAAAGTAATATATATATATATAATATATGATAAACAATCTATACCCTAATAATAATTCTCAGAAAGAAGAAACATAAAACATTTCAATATATCATTTTTCAACTTTCCTTCGACGCATACATCGCTTATCACGCGGAAGTTAATAATAATTATAATAATA
>NC_060968.1:4503520-4526020 GCF_910589235.1 Vespa crabro | reverse complement strand
GGTTTTGGATTGGAGGGTGGGAGTGGGAAGGATTGGAATTGACGAGGAGACGGAAAACAAGAGAAAAGAAAAAAAAAAGAACGAAAGAAAAAGAAAAAAGAAAGCAAAAATTATCAATCCCGATGATCACCTCTACGTAGCCGTGAGAGTTTCCAAAATGTCTTCCGGAGTTTTTTTCATTCGACGAAAATTCTCCCAATGTTCCTTCGGTACAGTCCACTCGAGAAAAGTCTCAAGATTCTTGGTGAGAGTTTCCAACTCTGTAAGACCTTTACCCGTTGCCGGATCCTTCCCAGCGGATATCAAAGAATCATGAAGAACTTTGTCGATAAGACGTTTACCGAAACCCAACTCGTCTAATCTTTCCTGTTTGCTGATCCTCTTTAATAATACAGCCAACAACAAACGCATTCTCTCGACTGTCATAGTTCTGTATTTTGTAGTATTGGTGATCTTATCGGTGGAATCGTTCGAGGCACCGAATGAATTGGACGAGCCCTCGACATCGGGTTCTACATCTGGATGGCAAGATTTCTCGTGACTCTCGAGGTCACTTTTGATCCTGAAAAAACTCTTACAACGTTTGCAACCATACGGTTCGCTCCTACCGTGAATACATTTCATATGTTTTTTCCAATGTGGCAATTGGGTGAAACCGGCGTTACATTCGACACATTTGAACGGCCTTTCCCCGGTATGTCTTCTAGTGTGCAACTTCAACGCAGTAGAATGCGCAAACGCTTGCCAACAGACCAAACATCTGAACGGTCTCTGTCCCGAATGAGTACGTTGATGTACGGTCAATTGTGATTTCTGAGCAAATCTTTGGCCGCAGGTGGCACAACCATGTGGTCTGTCCCTAGCATGAGTTCTCATATGTTGGGGCAGGTGTCCCTTGAACGTTTTGTTACAAATCACGCATAGAAATGACTTGACGTCGCGATGAAGGCATTCCAAGTGTTTTTTCAATGCATCACGCCTAACGAAACCCCTACCACATATTTCACATTTGTGATCCTTCTGACCGTTGTGCCTTTTAACGTGCAAAGCAAGATTCGCTGCACATGTAAACGTACCTGAACAGAGGGCGCAACGATAAGGTTTTACCTGGCTATGTGTACGTCGATGTTGAACCAATTGGCCACCCCTGGCAAAGCTCTTGTCACATTCCGGACACTTGTATGGCTTGAAGCCGGTATGGGTTCGAACGTGGAGCTTCAAACGTTCCTTCAATGGGAACTCCTTGCCGCACTCGTCACATTTGAAAATTGGCCCAGCACCGTGAACAACTTTATAATGATTCCTTAGGCCACCGCTACCTTTGAAACGGGCATCACAAACAACACAACAATATTTCTTTTGAGAATCCTTTTGGGTTTGATCCTCGTTGCTACCATCGTCCTCTGATCTTTTTGTCTCTTCGTCGCTGAAGGTTGATCCGTCCTGAACCTCGTTAGTTACTATCGTAGATAATTGAGATGGTGGTGGCGACGACGATGACTTCGAAGAACTCTCTTTCATATCTAATTTCTTTCTATCTTGACTAACGACATTGTTGTTATCTCTTTCGACCAAAAAATTCGCCTGGATTATCGCGTCAATCTTCAATCTTAATTCTTTCTCTGGATTATCGTCGGTCGTTGGAGTCGTTCTTTCTTCCTCGGATATCGATGAGTTTAACTCGTCCGTACTAATCTCTGAATTCTTTGAACGATGAGTGAATTTCTTTATTAGAACACCGTCGGTCGTTTGATAATCATTTTCATAAATCTCTTCTGTATTTTCATGATTCACTTCGCTGGACGTTTGAGAGAGAGAGCACGAGTTAGATCTTTCACGACGGAACACGTAAATTTCGTCGTTCAAACTATCTTTCGTTTTGTCCAAATCCAAATATGTTGGAATTTCGTCGTCGTATAAAACTGATTGATTATCATCGTCCTCTTCCGTATTGTCTTTCGTTCGATCAGTTGAATCAATGATCCCTATCTTTTTAACAGCTCTTTTGTTACAACCTGACATTATCTTCTTAGAATCTTTCCTTACTACGTTTCTTTTCTTGGACATTATCGATCTTTTACAATCGGTCACCTCACGATGATCGATGTCACGTTCGTTCGAATTATTTTTCTTCTTTTCCAAGTTATCAACGTTCGTATGATTCGATTTCCTCTTATTTCCACATCCACGTTTAGTTTTAATCTCATCTTTCTCACGGCCATTTTCAGTCTCGTCAAAAATTCTCAATCCAAAGTCCTGTTCCTCCTCGTTACATCCACCGGAAAAACTTCGGAGTGCTTTCAATGCATCGGTAGCATCGATGTCCTTGAAAACATTATTCTCCCTAATACGTGACTGTTTGACGGGCAATAGTTCGGTCAATTGAACCTCTTCTTGAGGTTGCTCGCTACTACTAGATACTTGTCCTAGGATCAACTGCTGCATATTGATCATGTTCAGAAAGTTAAGCACAGAGACAGAGAGAGAGAGAGAGAGAGAGAGAAAGAGAGAGAGAGAGAGGGAGGGAGGGAGGGAGAGAGAAAGAGAGAGAAATAAAAAGAGAGAAAGAGAAATAAGAGAGACAAATTTTCGAGCACCTCAGCCTCGAGAGACTTCGACGCTCGCGTTCATCTATCAGAGCATATCGACACGAGGACTAAAAACTTCTCCTCTCTCACGTATTATTACGATTAGATTAGATTAGATTAGCTCTTCTTCAACTCGGTGGATTCAGTGACGAATAGGCAACATAATCACGATCACTATTACCACTATCATTACCATTATCACTACCACTACTACCATCACCGTCACTACTACCTCCACAACCACCGTCACATCTATCGAAATTATGTCGTCTTCTAGGTAGGACGAACGTCATGACGATGACGTTCTTGAACACTTTATCGTAACTATGTGAGAGTGTCCAGAAGTTAACAACGCGGATGAATGGAGGGAGAAAGGGAGAGAGAGAGAGAGAGAGAGAGAGAGAGAGGGAAAGAGAGAGAGAGAGAAAAAGTTATACAGTCTTATCACAGCTCGTTATCGCGTCTCGCGATAGCTTTACTCTCTTATTTCTTATTTCTCTTCGTTTCTCTCTCTCTCTCTCTCTCTCTCTCTCTCTCCCCTCTCCCACCCCTCTCGTACTGAATATTCCCTGTCGACTTCTCGATCCAAAGAAATATGATCTCTTTTTTCTTCTCTCTCTCCCTCCCTCCCTCCCTCCCTACCCTCTTTCTCTCTCTCTCTCTTTGTATCTATCTATCCGCAAAGACTTCCGGAAGTTCGTCGATGGCTCGTGCAGGCGTTGGAATCACCAAGCACAGAGCCAAAGAGGATAACGGAAGTCGAGTATACTCGACATCGCTAAAACAGATACAGTGATAGAATGACGTTATGCATTCGTCCTATCCTGTCGTTTCCTCCTCGTCGATCAACCGAATACTACTCGAGAGGAGAGCTTTGACTACTATCTTTGACGACGCGCACGATGGAATTCTTCGAGCGCGCCTTTTTCCACGCAAGCGCAATCCTCGGTCGATATCAACCCGGTTTCACCCCTCCTATAAACTCTCCTTCCTTCTTCCTCTTACTCACTCCCTCCCTCCTTCTCCCTCCCTCTCAGTCTGTCTCTGTATCTTCCTCTCTCACTCACGCTTTCCTTGGATAGCTAGCTCGTTCACTTGCCTGCCTGCCTGCCTGTCTGCCTGCCTATATGGCCTGCCTGGCCTGCCTGCCTGCCTGGCCTGCCTGGCCTGTCTGTCTGTCTGTCTGGCTGGCTGCCTGCCTGCCTGCCTGCCTGCCTGCTTGCTTGCTTGCTTGCTTGCTTGCTTGCTAGCCGGCTTACTCCTACCCGGCTTTTCACTCTTGCCACCCTTCCAGACAAGACCCTGCTATCTTTCTCTCTCTCTCTCTCTCTCTCTCTCTCTCTCTCTCTCTCTCTCTCTCTCTCTCTCTCTCTCCCCCTACTCACTTCTTCTTCTTTTACTCCTCTATTTCAATACCCTTCCAACCCTCCTTCCAACTTTCAAGCTCGTCTACAACCTCTCACCTTTCCTTCTTTTCCTTCAACTAGGAAACTATAGCTTCTCTCTATTATTTATATATTTCTTTCTTTCTTTCTTTCTTTCTTTCTTCTTTCCCTTCTTTCTTTCTTCCTATTATTTCATAACCCTTTTAGGTGCCGATGATATTACATCATCAGTTTTGTAATCATATTGATTGTTCAATAAATAGATTAATTATACTTGTCTCTCTCTCTCTCTCTCTCTCTCTCTCTCTCTCTCTCTATCTCTCTATCTATCTTTGTTTTTACTCTTTTTTAAAGTTGATCATTAATCAACCTTGAAATTCGTGATTTTATCGATTATAAATTATTATTCTGAGTAGCACCTGGTCCTCCAGTGTATTCTTTCAATTCTTCATCACCATCATTACAATCATCATCATCATCATCATGATTGTATGAAACAGGAATAGCTTGTTCAGCTCGTTAGAAATCAATAATGCAAGAATAAGGATGAGACTTTTCCTCGTTGTTTCTTGATACTTTTTTTCTCCTTTTACATCTTCATCGGTCATTGATCAAAGTTCACTTTAATAAAATACGATGAAGAATGATTTTCTCGTAAATTTTACTACATCTAAAAGCGTTTAAACTTGTTGATCTTTTGACTTCTTTGGTATTGATCTTTTCAGAGGAGGTTAGGGGGTGGTCGGTCCATCGACCACGTTTAAATTCAGACTAATTTTCTTTGGTGTATATCCTTTTGGATTAATCCTTTTAATCCTGTAGTGTAGTTTCGCCGACGTCGATCTTCTCTTTCTACCTGTGCGTGACTAGATTCCTCTAAATAACAACAACAACAACAACAACAACAACAACAACAATAACAACAATGATCTCCTATACCTCCTTCTCCTCTTTCTCCAGTTAACTCTCTAAACGTTGATTAATTTATTAATCTCTTCATTATCCACTTCTTGTTCTTGTTCTTCTTTTTCCTTTTCTTCTTCTTCTTCTTTTTCTTCTTCTTCTTTTTGGAAATAAAAATGCGAGTAGTTTTGATAATATCGATTAAATATGTTAGTTAGTAAAGCGCAGCACAACCCCGTTCCTTTTTTTTTTGGGGAGGAATCCTAGTTAGGAAAAAGTACCCACCACCACCACCATCTGAAAGAAAGGAAGATTACGAAAGGAGTCCCTTTTGGATTTCTTTTCTTTTTTGTTTTGTTTTTTTCTCTCATCGAGAAAAAAATCTTCGATTAAAGCAGTTTCTTTTTTTATTCTTTTTAATTTTTTTTTATTTTTTTCTTTTTTTTTTTTTTTTTTTTTTTTTTTTAGCAGAATCAAAAAAGCTCATAACAAAGATCTTATATATATATAAAAAGAGGGAACGAGAGAGAAAGAGAATGAAGGATATAAGTTTAAACTTCGTAAATTCGATTCAAAAGGTCAACTTTAGAGAGCGTTGCTTAGAGATTGAACAACAAAACAAGACTGAGGATAAACACTTCCTATCCTCTTCTGATTCTTTTTTTTTTCTTTTTCTTCGGGCTTTTTTAAAGATCATCGATCAAAAGCTAAATTGTATCCATGCAAATAGACTGAATATATATATATATTATAAGATAAATATTATTTATTTAAATACTAGATATCTACACTATATTTATGTATTCTTATCGAAATATTATTTATATAAACAATAATATAATAATAATAATAATGATAATACAATATATGATATGAAAATATTTTAATGTCTATTCGTTATTTTGTATTTTAGAATCGACTTGTAATGTTGCTATACATATGTTTATATGTATAAGAGTTACGTGACCCAATCCGAAAGTACGACGATCAATTTCCGTCGTTGACTCTGCTCGGACGCCATGAGCTTCAAGTTCTCATTGAAATCGCTCTTTCTGTTGCTTTCACACACACATATATATATATATATACACACACAGAGTCATGAAAAGAGAGACACGATATAAATCTTGCTACACGATATATATATATATATAAAAGAAAAATGAGGAATTATAAATTCTCTTTGTATCGTGTATGTATATGTACACATGTGTATATATATATATATGACGAGTATATAAATAGTCTGTGTGTATCTATATATATATATATATGTATATATATGCATAGGATTCGATCAAAATTCGAGATACATTTTAAACTTGATTACATAATGAAATTATGCTAATCGTGACACCCTATATAAATGAACTTTGACATCCAATGCATCTTGTTCGATCACGTGTTAAAATAATCATTCGATCGTCCAAGAGATCGATTTTCATTTAATTATAGATACACACACACACACACACACACATATATATATATATATTATATATATATATTATATACAACCATATATGTATTCAGTCTAATAATAATCATAATTAATTTTAAACGAGTATACGTACACGATCTAATAATAAACATTTTAAATGCGAGAGCGAGGTTCAAAGGAATCCTCGACCAATCAGATTGCTCGACATACGTATTGTCGTCGAAATATATCGCAAGGATGATTGCGTGAGTGACGTCACGTAAGAAATTTTTTGATTCGTCGCGCAACGTCGCGTAATGGAAGCGTCGATTCCGACCTCTTGCTATCTCTCTTTTATTCCCTTTCTCTCTTTCTCTCGTTCATTCGTAGTGTTATATAGATTAGCCGGACAGTCGGACTCGTTCGAGAAATAAAGAAAATGATAGAAACAGAAAAAGAGGACTCTTGCGCACGTGTACATGCTCGTTACCAACACATTGAACTAAATATATATATATATATATATATATATATATATATATATATATATATATATATATAGCCATGTATATATACACACACGGGCACATGCACATAGATAAAGAGAGAACATATGTAAGTATGCGTGCAGAGACATAAAATCGTGCTCCCATTTTCCTTTTGATCACACAGAACGTGTACGTACGAGCTCGTAGCGCATTGAACTTCCCAGGGAAGAGAAGAGGCTTACAGCGACTATATATATATGTATATATATATATATATACATATATATACACGTTTCGCGATTTTGTCATTTTGAACTACCTGAATTTTCCCGCCGTTCCCCTCTCTCTCTCTCTCTCTCTCTTTCTCTCTTTCTCTCTCGAATTGCAAAATTTGTTTCTTTCCAAAGCACAAAGGCGAATATAGAGGTACGAGGAAGATCGCGAAAAAGCTCTCTTACTTACCAGACAGGACATTACGTCGACGTTTATGGTCGTTTAACGGACGAGGAATAAGCTTCCTTTCTAAGCGACTGACTCGACCCTACCCTCCTGTCGCCATCTTCGATGCGCTTTAAGCTTCGCCGATGAGTCGTATCGGAGAGAGAGAGAGAGAGAGAGAGAGAGAAATAAAGACAGAGAGAGAGGGAGAGAGAAAGAGAGAGAGAGAGATTTTCAGAGTTGGAGGGGATGAAGAGCAGGCGAGATAAAACACACGAATGTTTCATATTCTCCCCAACAGATGGCGCTCTGAGCGCGGCCTTTACGAAATTTCACGAACACCCTCTCGTCATCGTCATCGACACCGTCGTCATCGTCGTCGTCGTCGTCGTCGTCGTCGTCGTCGTCGTCGTTGTCGTCGTCGTCATCGTGTCGTCGCCCTCGCTGCCGTTTGACGCTGCTGCTGCTGCTACTGCTATTGCTGTTAGTGCTGCTGCCTTTATCGATCGAATCCGTCCGTATTGGACCACTGCCGCCGTCGCCAACGCCAACGCCAACGCCAACGCCGCGCTTACACAGACGGAATCGTTCGCACGCCTGAAAACTCCTTTTGCGCGGAATTTTAACGCGCCGCAGACGAGAGGCCCCGATGGGTTAGATCGTAATCTACTTTCTTTTTCTCCCTTTCCCACTTTCTCTTTCTCTTTCTTTATCTTTCTCTATTCTATATAATTAAACGTCGAGAAGCATGAACTACGTTAGATCAGGTTATCTCGATGTCTTACAATTGTCATACTTTCTTCTTACAATTTGTTTCTAGTAAAAATTTTTCCATACAAAAAGATTATAGTTTCAATAAAAGAATTAACAAGACAATATTGGACGACGTCGTCTATAAGAAAAGTTAGAACGAGAAGGCTATTTGGCAAATAAAATACAGAAAAAAAAAAAAAAATATACATACGTACGTATGTAATGTATTTATACGTGTGTGTATATGTGTGTGTGTTTATAGACATATATTTTCGACATTGATACGATAGATTTCTTGGAACGAATTCGTTCCTAGTTACGCCCTTGTGTTCGTCGTAAATTCACGAAATACGTACGACTTAATATGATCATAGAAAAAGCCTGACAAAATAGACTAATAAGGATCGATCAAAAGCGATCATTTTTAAGATCTCTTCACGTAGAAATATACAATTATTATTATTATTATTATATATATGTAAATGTATCAGGCTAGTCGATATCCCTTCTAAGGGATATGAAGGCAGAAGGAGTATAAAATTTTGTTCTTTATCGACCTTCTGTCAAAGCACCAACAAGGTAACCAGTTCTGTGCTGATAATTCACACATACACGTATGTATATACACATACACATATGCGAACACATATGCATAGAAACACGACTCGTTGTATCGTTAGATACAAATATATATTTTTAGATAAGAGAAGGAAGAAAAATGAAAGGAGATTATAAAAGAGAAATTGTAAAAATTAATTATAGAAATGTTTAATTCGATAATTAATTTATTCGTAAAACGTAGTTAAAACCTATACTACGTTTAGATAATATATATATATACATATATATATATATATATATATAAAGGAGCCCTAACCGATGTTAAGCTTGATTATACGTATATCGACCAATCAGAAGGCGTCGTTGAGTCTATGCCACCTCCACCTCCTTCACCATCTCTTCCTCCTCTTTAACCTATTGCTATTACTTATACCAGGCTTCTCGTTACAATTTCGAGGTGGGAGAGATTTTAATGCCGAAAATATAACAAACTATGTATGCATGTTCCAATCTCTCGTCTATACATTTTTTACGTATATATATATATATATATGTGTGTGTGTGTGTATGTACATATACATATATATCTATATAGTATTTATATATAGACGTATTAAAACGTTCTTCTAAACGTTTAGCATAAACTTCCATCGGTACATGCAAATTGTCGAATCACTCGCTACGAATGTTCAGTGACTTCAATGCTTAGAAAATAAGCGATTCAACGTGGTTATGTCTTCTCTCTCTCTCTCTCTCTCTCTCTCTCTCTCTCTCTCTTTCCCTCTCTCTCTCTCTCTCTCTCTCTTTGTATCTTTCTTTCTTTCTTTCTTATTTCTTTTTCTCTTGGGTTGATTATCTCAACGATTCGAATTAATCCATATATGTGTGTATGTTATTTGTGTATATATATATATATATATACATATACGTATACGTATGTGGATATATGTACCTTGAAATTCTCTCGTACGAGAGAATTATTATGTTATAACGTGTATTAAAGATATCACGATAATATATAATTGATCGTGCGAATGAGATGAATCGAGTTTATCGTGAAATCAAACGATTATTATCGATATCGTTACGTTTGTCAATATATATATATATATATATATATTTATTTATTTATTTATTTATTTTGTTTTGTTTCGTAACATTTTTCTATTCTTTTTTCTATTTCTTAAGATATCATTGTCAATAATATCTTATGCGCAATTTTGTATATCGAACGTACGATCGATCGAAAAGAAAGAGAAAAAGAATCTTAATCGCTAGATTAAGTGGATAAATTATCATGTCGTAGTATCTCGTTGTAAATAAAAAGTTCGTAAGGGAGTCGTGAGATGGCGCTGTGGATCGCGTAACAGCCATCTTAGTTCGGTTAATGACGAGATGCGACGGAAACGGCCGAAGTCTCGTTCGTAGAGCGCTAGTGAGACGAGTGACACAGAGACGTTTGACAGTGCGGATAGTGTAGCGAACGAGTGTGGTCACGTCGAGCTTGATTTAACTTCGACTATTTTTTTTTTTTGGGTTTCTAAAGCGCAGCTGTCACCTTTGTTACACATATATACTTTTAACTCTCTTGTTGGCTGTGAAAGCGCGGTGATTCTCGTGAGAGTGACGCGCCTACCACGATCACGCTTCGTAATATTACATTTCGAGTTGAATTCCTTTTCTCTCTTTGTATCTTTCTCTCTCTCTCTCTCTCTCTTTCTCTATCTCATTCTCTCTATCTCTTTCCATCTCTCTTTCTCTTTCCTTCTTCTGTCTCTCTCTCTCTCTCTCTCTCTCTCTCTCTCTCTCTCTCTCTTTATATCTCGTATATTTCGTATATTTCTCGACTTTACGTTTAAATCGTGCTCGTGTGCTGTAGCAACGAAGAAGAGAAAGAAGAAGAAAAAAAAGAAAAAGAAGGAGGAGGAAGTAGAAGAAGAAGGAGAAGAAGAAGCAGAAGCAAAAGTAATAATAATAGTAGTATAAGAAAAAGGAAATAAATAAGAAACAACAAAGTTGAGGACACAGGAAAATGATGACAAGGAAGATACAACACTGACGTTTTGTTTTCGATCGTTGCGTCGCGTGTGTACCACCAGTTGCGTGTTGCGTAACCCCGATTTTACGAGTTTCTATCTTTCTCTCTTTCTCTAGATCCCCCTACTCTCTCTCTTTTTCTTTTTTTCTTCCTTTCTCTCTCTTTCTCTCTCTTTCTCTCTCTCTCTCTGTCTGTTTCTATCTTTCTCTTTATTTCTTTTTCTCTCTCTTACTCCACCTATCCTCGTAGCTGGTTCGCAACACGTCTGCAGGTTCAACAGGCAGGAATCTTACAAACTTCAACATTGACTGGACAACATCTTCTTCTCTCTGGATCACACTAATTACTTTTGGAAATATCCAGTATTGTACGGTGAGTTTTTATTGTTTTTTTTATCATTGTTGTTTCTTTTTTGTTCTCTCTCTCTCTCTCTCTGTTTGCATCTCATTACTCATAAATGACTTTATAATCTGTTTTCTTTATATACATAAAATAATATTTACACATGGATAAAACACTTTTCATATAGTCCATTAAACTATTTTTTTTTCTTTCTTCTTTTTTTTTTTTTTTTTTCTTTTGTAATTTAACAACTCAAGATATTAATAAGCAGGTATTTTAAATTAAAATTATAAGTATATCTATTTGAATTCATTTAGATTTTCAATAATAAAAATACCCACTAGTGGTATGATTAATAGAAATATTCTATAGAATAAAAATTTTAGAATATTAAACTTTATGAACTGTTATGTTAATCTTGTATATATATATACATATATATATATATATATATATATATATATATATATATACAAAAAAAAATATATATATATATTAGAAAATGTTCTTTGTATGTATATTGTTTTTGTCGACTCACTTTATAAATGTTCTTTAATGTTAGACTACGGACAAGTCCAAATGTTTCATAAGTTTGAACTATTATCAATCAGTTTATATGTTATTTTTAGGCAAAACATTCAACCCTTGACACATATATGTGTATATATATATATATATATATATATATTGCGCAAATTTAATATCATTCAGTGATATAAGTTATGCAATTAAATGGTTAATGTTATTTAGATGGTAGGAGAGTGTTAATTCGGTGTAGGATGAAAAGGTAACATATAGTAATAACAACTCGTTAGAGATTATCATTGATCTTATCTAATCTCACTGTTTCTCTCTCTTTCCCTCTCTCTCTCTCTCTCTCTCTCTCTCTCTCTCTCTCTCTCTCTCTCTCTTTTTTCTTTCTCTCTAAGAATGGCCTGAGATCGTTTAAATTTTAATATTTTTATTTAGAGGCTTTTAACAAAAAATTTAAAATTTTTATTTAAAAAAAAAAAAAAAAAACAAAAAAAGAGAAAAAAAAATTAATGAAAATTTAGCCTTTTGTAGATTTGATAAAAATAATAAATAGAATGTAAATGAATTAATTAAAATGAATCTGATCGAATCAACAGAAATGATTCGAAAGAAGAAAAAGAACTTATTTAAAATTGTTTTGAACGTAATTGAAGAAATGTAAAGTAAAGAAAAAGAAAAAGGAAGAAGAAAAAAAAAAGAAGAAAAAGAACGGATACGAATGTGGATTTTTTAAAATTGGATATTTCGTATGTTAGAAAAAAAAGAAAAAATTAAAATTAAATGTAGAAATGTAAATCGAAAATAATGAATAAGACGATTATCAAATCAAATGCGAAAGTAGGTGGGAGGGTAAAGAGAAGTAAAAATAAAAGGATAATAAAAAGAAGAGTAAAAGAATAAATCGATAGACGACGGTTGCTCTTGAGAGGTGAAAAGCAAGCGAGCAAACGATAAAATTAGAGTTATGACTGTGATTTCCTGACCGTGCCTGCCTCGTAAAAGTCACCAGTGTCTTATTCGTCGTCGTTGTAGCTCAATATCTTGCGAAATTATTAACCCTATACACGTGTAAATTTATATATATATATATATATATATATATATTTATTTATTTATTTATTTATTTATTTATTTTAATTTCTTATCGAAGAAGAAAAAAGAAATAATTTTCTCCAAGGGATACACTATCTCTCTTGTAAGATCAGAGAAATAATAATAACAATAATAATAATAATAATAATAATAATAATAATAATAATAATAATAATAATAATAATAGTAATGTCAACAAAAAATTATTCATTAATTAAATTATCCATTATCCAAAAAAAAAATGTATTAATCATATATTAAAATTATTATTATTATTTAATTAATTTTAATTATAATAAATAATTTTTAATTATCATTATTTTCAATAATTTATTATATACTTGTATTATATAATATTTCTTTTTATTCACCATCATTATTATTTTTATTACTATATTATATTCATAAAAATGGATGGTCTTGTTTTAATTAGCTCTTTATTTAAATATTTTTTTAGTACTCTGCCGAGAACATTCAGTATGTTAATTCGAAAAAAAGGGGAGGGGAAAAAATAGAAGAAAAAACCAGAAAAAAGAGCGTTAATGAGCATTACATTAACCCTTTCGTTACATTCGATCACCGATCGAGCAACAGCTCGAAGGGACAGATCTCGTTAAAGGGCTTTAATTTTTTTAAGACTTAATCAAAGCCAAGATCATCATCCAATTGACCTTTTCTTCTGATCACACTTGATACTTAGATACATACACACACACATAGATGTCTACATGTATCCTCATATTTTTTATTCTTTTTTTCTTTTTTTCTTTTTTTTCTTTTTTTTTTATTTTTTCCTTTCGAAAGGACGTGATTGTATTTGGGAGAATGAGGAAAGAATTTTTTGATTTATTTTTTACCTTAGAAAATTTTCTTTACCCGCGAAATTGATTTAAATTGATCGACCTATTAAAATAATATTTTCTATTTTCTTACAAGCTGTTATTTCGATAAAAAAAAAAAAAAAAAAAAGTAATAATAATGCAGTAAATCATCTTTAGAATTTTCTTCATTCTTTTTTTCGTCTTCTTCTTTTTTCTTCTTCTTCTTCTTCTTCTCCTCCTTCTTTTTTCTTCTTTTTTTTTTTTTTTTCTTTTCTTTTTTTCTTCTTCCTCTTTTTCTTCTCTCTCTCTCTCTTTTTTATCAGCCATCATATTTCCACCGAAGTAGTAGCCTGCGTGTATAATAAGATGGAATTATCGGTCCAGACCGTAGAAAAGGATAAAAGAGAATAAGAGTTAGGCTGACTGTGGTGGTTAACGATAAACACAGCTTTTGCGTATACTTAAAATGCATATCAGTGTATGACCGTACACAAAAGTAACAGACAAACACAATCAGACGAAGATAGAGGCACAAATGCATGTATAACATACACGGATGGATAAAGAAACGGATACAAACATAACAAATAATAAATGCATGAAGTACAGACGCATGTATATTAAACAGATGCATTTATGACACAGATACATACACACACACACACACACACACACACACACACACACAGAGAGAGAGAGAGAGAGAGAGAGAGAGAGAGAGAGAGATACAGGTAGAGGTACACACAGATATATAAAAAAAAAAGAAAGAGAGAAATAATGATTATGAATCGGTCAAATAAAATCCGGGACGTAAGAAGGACATTCTCAAGAGCATAACAAATAAACATAAACGAGTTTAACATTAATGAGGAGTTTGTAAAGTTTCGCTTATGGAATCGGCTTAGATGAATAGTCATGGCTGGTCTCTTTTAATGTATAATTATAAAGTGTATCGTTGTTTTAATTAATCCTTTGCGATCATATATCTGCTCTCACAGCTACCAAAGCTTTTTTTTACCGTTACGGTCGTATGTCTGGTCTTAGCCACCACAACAAAGAACCATACTAATCTTAACATTGTATTCATACGTGTATCAATTTATATTTTCTCTAAACGAAATTGAATCTGTCTAAAGAACCTATTTACGAATCAATACGATGGTCATTTCAATTGTTAACAAAAAAAGAATTCAGTTTAAACAAATGGTACTCTTACTCTTGTCATGCAAGACGCCGTGGCGAGTCAGACGTCTAAAGAAATTGACAAACTTCGGATATTCTTCGTAGAATTCCAAATAATATTTTACAGATTATGTTTAACTGTAATTACTGTAATTAACCATTCTCGCTTCTTAATATGAGGAGGTGTCGTCAATAAGGCCGACCAATTAGAGCAGGTTCATATTGTTTTATGAGAAAATCTTGGAAATAATGGAGAAAAATGTTTTTCGTGGGGATTAAAAGTTTGCGCAATCATTAGCTACATCTTATATAAGGTGTCAGTTAGAAAAGTAAATAAGACGCGTATGTCATATTTAATGTTTGTCCGAAAATTGATGAAAGAATTCATAGGTGATTTTCGTGATGGAGCATCTTCAAAATCAGAAAGATCATTGTCCTCAGATAAAGAGGAAAGATTTAATGGCAAACTACATATATTGCGGCACTGTCATAACATAAAAGGTAAAGATTGTTCTGTATGTTCAAACAGAAAAATCTAGATTGACGGAAGACGCCAAACTAATTATTTTTGCGAGATGTGTTATCGAAAATCACAGGACTTCACGTTGAAACCTATTTTGAAAGATACCACACAATGGAAAATTATAAAATATAATTTTTATATTGAATTAATGAAAATTAATTTCGATCAGTACGATACCCATAATTTTAAGTTTAATTTTAATACGACCGCAAAGAGTTAAATAGAAAACATTCATTCTTCTTCTTCTTCTTCTTATTATTATTATTTACTAGTAAGCGTAAAAGACACGATTCGATCGTAAAGTCATTCTTAATTTCTTTTTTCCGTTCAATTATTTAATGTTTCGATCCGAATGATTTGCATTTAAACGAAAATAGTGAATTATATTAATTCGTCGTTTTACATTCGTCATTCATTAAAACGACGATTGACTTTATAATTTTTATATTAATTATTCATTATGTCGAGATTAAATATCATCGCATTATTAATTTTCCATTCGTTTTCAATCCTCCGCGTTATTTTTCTTCTTTATTTTCTCTTTCTTTCTTTCTTTCTTTCTTTTTTTTTTCCCACGTCTCGTTTTATGTATGGATATCAAGCGAAAAAAAGAAAAGAATTATTAATATTACAGATTAATATATCGTAGCGCGTTAGCGCGCAATATATCGCGCGCCTTGAATGTGGGATTTTTTTTCTTTTTTTTTTTTTTTTATTATTATTATCATAAAACAGAGCATGCGGTTTAAACGATAAAGAAACGAGGATTAAGAAAAACAAAGTCAATTTTTTGCGTCAGTCAAATCCAATAATCAGCATTGATAACTATTAGCCGCTTGTGTTTTATTAATTTATGACCGTGTCTAATTATTTGATTAAAAAAAAAAAAAAAAAGAAAAAAAGAAAAAAAAGAAAAAAAAAGAAAAAAAAAGAAAAGAAAAAAAAAGAAAAAAAAATAAGTAAATAAATAAATAAATAAACGAAAAAGAAAATAAATACGATTACAATTATATGATAATAATTAAAAAAAAAATAAATAAATAAATAAATAAATTAATTAATTAATTAATTATTATGTTACTGTATATACAAATAAGTTGTATTAAAAAAGGAGAAAAGTAATTAGGATTCTTCTATAAGATAAATTTATGGAGGGAAAGAAAGAAAGAGAGAGAGAGGGTTAGAACGTGTTAACTAGCGTTTAAAAAGGCATTTAGAAGAGATTAGAAGAGAATGACACGCGTCACGAGTGAATGAAATTTTCTAATTTCACGTCGGTTCACGTTTGTTTCCACGTTTGTCGTACTTATCTATGTATATATATGTATATACACACACACACACACATATATATATACATATGCAAGTATTATCCATCACCGGGCAACACTTTTAGTAACGGACAGTGTTACATAGTTGCAACACTTAAGGTGCAATTATTATCCACGCTTAAGTAACCCCAACTCTGTCAGTTGGCTCTCGCGAGAGTACCTCGAACTCTACCAACAATTTTCTATGCTTCTCTAAGAACATTTAATATATCTGTGTCTATTTGTGTGTGTATGTGTGTGTGTGTGTGTGTGTATCTAATCATCGATTTTCTCGGTGGGAACGTCGAGAAACTTTACAGTTCTTGTTTTATTATTTATTTGTATCAAGCTATTTCCTCCTCTCTCTCTCTCTCTCTCTCTCTCTCTCTCTCTCTCTCTCTCTCTCTCTCTCTCTCTCTCTACACATATATATATATATATTTATCTTTCTATCTCTATTTCATTTATTACATTAGATCGTTGCATTTCACGAAGAATCACAATTTATTTATCCCCGTTTTATTAATTTTTTCTTCAATCATCAACTTTACACAAATCCGATACTAGTTTAATGTTATTTTAATGTTAGACGTGACGGAAAAGAAAAGTGAAAGGAAAATATAATCGTTTTAAAGATTTAACGATATACTTCTTTTTTATACGTAAATTTTATTCGCAAAAATGAAATTATTATCGATAATTATTTCCAAAGCTCCGAATTTTTTTTTTCTTTTAATGTCTTCCTTTTTTCTTCGGAATTTTTTACATTTGATATAATACGATTGAATAGAAAAGGTGAAAGAGAAAATGTATATATTAGTCGCAATAATTATTGATCGCAATATTTGTTTGTGAAAAGGAAAAAAAAAAAGAAAAAAAAAAAGAAAAAAAAAGAAAGAAAGAAAAAACCAAATCTCAATCGGTAATAATTTTGTTGATCAAATTTTTAACATTTCCTTGTATATTTCATTTTTATTTTCTTCTTTCTAATAATTTTTTTCTCTTTTTGTCTTTTTCCTTAACAAATCTTAAATCTATCGTTTCGCTACGATATGTAATTAAGAAAAAAGAAAAAAGGAGAGAAAAGAAAGGTAAAAAAGAAGCATTTAATGAGAGCGAATTAATCACAATCATTGATTGCAATATTTATCTGTAAGATATAATTTGTCGAAGATGATAATTTCTATCTCATATCTCTCTCTCTCTCTTTCTCTCTTTTTTTGTCCTTCTTCTTTTTTTTTTTTTTTTGTTCCTTCGTGTTTTCATATTTATCTCGAGATCGTAGAAACGGGAAAATCCTTTCGTATGCGTGGGAAAGTGGTCGAGTAGAGTATTAGCCTCTCTCGAGTAAGGAGAATACGAGGCTATCGGTTAATAATCCTAGATCGTGCAACAGCTAAGTACCTTCCGATTAAAGTCCACCGCCTTCGTGAAAGTATACAGTTATGTTTTAGTATAGGCATCACAACTACGACGCGTTTTATGCTCCTCCGGTCTAACATAATCGAGAGAAGTTATAAACGGCAGGATGGGTTAAAATTATCGAAAAGTAGAACGAACTATATAACGATTTATATCGATAAAAAAAAGTCAATCGAAATCAATGATTAAAATTAATTTTGATGATCGTACCTTTCGTAGATCTTATCGAACGATTCGTATGATTTCTTAAATGGATAATGTTGTATGTATTTTTTCTTTTTATTTATTTTTTGTTTATTTTTTCTTTTTATTATTATTATTATTTCAATGTTTTTTCTTTCTTTCTTTCTTTCTTTTTTTCCAACCCACTTCTTTTAACCTACATCAAAATTGTGTAATTTTTTTTTTATCTTCGATTTATCACGAGAAAAATTGTCTTTTTTCTTTTGTATTTTTATTTTTATTTTTATTTTGTCTTTCTCTCTCTCTCTCTCTCTCTCCCTTTCTCTCTCTTTCTCTTTCTCTCCTTGTATCATTTATTATGCTTTCATAATTTCATTAAGAGATACAATGTAATGAAACGTTGAAATGAAATTTACACACGTTTGGTACATTCGAACGGTTTCAAGTTGTCCGATGATACTGTGGATAATATTAAATGGATAACAATGTGTTTAAAGCATATATATATATATATATATATATATATATATATACATACATACACACAAACACATAAACATAGAGATGCACGCACACACAAATCTTGAATGTCCGACATCCATGAGAACTTAGACTGCATGGAAGGCAAATATACGGCGGCGGCAGACATTGCTCACGCACACCTCCACGATTTAAGGTGTACTCGTCGTATTCACTCCTCCGACTCACCGATACCTATACGTGTTTATATACTATATATATATATATATATATATATATATATATATACCCGTGTATGTACGTACGTACATATGTATGTGTATGTGTCGGAGGAGCCCTGGCAACTGGACTCCCCTTGGGGCCCACATAAATCAGAAACTCAGGGTTCTCGAGCTTAGCTCGAACGTACGACGACCGAGAAATTTAGATGTACCGGGTGTCCTCGAAATCATTCATCCCAAGTCGCATTATTCCGAGAATTTCCAAAATTAATTCTCTTTCCTTCCTCTTTTTCCTTTTCTTTTTCTTTCTTTCTTTCTTTCTTTTTTATTTTATTTATTTTTTTTTTTATAAGTTTTCTACAATTAAATTACTAGAATTTACTAGAATAGGGATTTCTTTGTTCGACTCGATCATTTTCGATCATTGATATTATTCCATTTACTTCGTACGTTTTATTGTTAAAAAATAATTCTCATTTTAATGTTCGTATACTTTTGTCCATTTTCCATTTTCTTTTTTTTTTTTTTCTTCTTTTTAAATCTCCATTTTTTTACTAGTAAATTGTCAACATAATTATTAGAATATTCAATGTTGTTAATTAATAAATAAATTAATGAAAGATAAAGGGAGGAAAAAAGAAAGAAAGAGAGAGAGAGAGAGAGAGAGAAACTGTATTCGCATTAACGGAGCATGAGAAGAGAAGTTTTCTTTTCTTTTCTTTTTTTTTCTTTTTTTTTTTCTTCTTTTTTTTTCATTTCTATGCTCGATAGACCTCGGAAGAGATCCACTCCTCTTTATCTCGATCGATACTCTCGATCTCGATTGCACGAACGGACTATACTGAACGTCGCTTTCTAACAAGCAAGAGTGTTCTATGTTCTTTCTCTCTCTCTCTCCCTCTCTCCCTCTCGTTCTCTTTCTTTCTCCTTTTCTTACCCATCAAAGACGATATCATAATAACAATAATAATAACAATAATAATAATAATAATAATAATAATAATAATAATAATAATAATAATAATAATAATAATAGCAATAACAAGAACAATAGTACTTTGTGTAAAAATAATTAAATTATTATTAATATTTATTTTATCTCTCTCTCTCTCCCTCTCTTTCTCTCTCTCTCTCTTTTTGTCTATTTGTCTATCTGTCTGTCTTAAACAAATCTAATATAAATACAATAATAGTAATAATAATACTTGGCGATAAAATAAATCACTGTAATACGCACACACACAGATTCACACGTATATATTTATATATTACGCGTTTGCACGCGCGCGTTTTTATGCAATCTTATTTCGAATGAGAATCACTGAAGATCCTTCAAAATGGATGAACTTTGGATTTGACAAATTTGACAAATTCTAAATAAAATAAATAATTGCTGAAAGTAATAAATGCTCGAAAGTTTTTCATATCTTTGTTCTAATTCTATCTTTCTCTTTCTCTCTCTCTCTCTATCTCTCCTTTTTTTTTCTTTCACAAAAAATGAAATACGTAACATTAAGAATAACAATATACTATACAGTAATTATATAAAAGATACTCTCTTCTTGGAAGATCCTCCTAGTTCTTCGTCGTTGCTGCAGTTGCTGCTCCTTTCCGAGTTAGTCGTCGTGTGCTGCAACGTGAAACATACATACATATATATACATGCATACATGCATACATATAAATATATATACATGTGTACATACATATATATGTATAAGTACAGAGACGATTCTCTGTCTCTTTCTCTCTCTATCTCTTATCTTTCTTTCCCACTCACATACAGACGACATGCACATGCACTTACATACTCCTTCTCTCTTTCTGTCTTATACAGCTTTATATGAGAAACATACATATAGACACATACACGTGAAGAAAAAGTCGATGCACGTACACTACTGGAGCCACCGCATTCCATGAGTGGAACAACCGGTACACCGAGCAGTGTTTCTCAACTTGTTACTTTTTTACAATACTATATCTTATCTCTCTCTCTCTCTCTCTATCTCTCTCTTTCTCTCTCTATCTCTCTCTTTCTCTCTCTCTCTCTCTCTCGCTCTCTCTCTTTCTCTCTTTTCTTTTTTCTTTCTCTTTTTCTCTCTTTATCTTTTTTCTTTCTCTCTCTCTCTCTCTCTCTCTCTCTCTTTCTTTCTTTCTTTCTTTCTTTCTTTCTTTCTTTTTTCTTTCTGTATCTTATGTTTGAAGGATGCGGATGCTGCGAACGGGATGATATCGTTATGCAATAGGAAAGAAAGAGGGAGATAGAGATAGATAGAGATGGGACCAGTCGGTGGCCCCGTTGAATTCGAAGAAGATGAGATCTTCCGGGTCTCTCTCTCTCTCTCTTTCTCTCTCTCTCTCTTTCTCTCTCTATTTCTCTTTTTCTCTCTTTCTCTTTTTGTCTCTATTTATCTATCTATCTATCTATCTGTCTTTCTCTTTTTGTTCTATTCGTTTTATTATCTTCTTTATATTTCTCTCTCTATCCATCTCTCTTCTTCTTATACGATTTGATATATTGAAATTGAAAATTGAAAAAGGAAAAAAGATTCAACTTTGAAATTATATTATGAGAATTTCATTGTGGCAATCACGTGGATGACTATTCTAATTCTAATCAATCTCGAACTATCAAAATTAATATAATTAGCAAATAATAATAATAATAATAATAATAATAATAATAATAATAATAATAATAAATTTGTATGTAGAAAATTATAGACAATTCTTTTCCATTCGTACGATCGTATTTTTTTTTTTTTTTTTTTTTTTTTTTTTTTATCAAGTACATGGGATCGTCGATTATGTAAAAAAAGATAATTTATTTGTTTCATCTCCACATTGCCGCGATAATTATTTTTTTACAAGTATATATATTTTTTTTTTTTTTTTTTTTTTTTAATGGATTATATAATTCTTGTTCATTCATTTTCATAAGACGACGTTTTCTTTTTTCTTTCCTCATTCTTTTTTTTTCTTTTTTTTTTCTTTTTTTTTTTTTCAAAGACAACACAGAATGATTTAAATAAAAATTAGTTATTTGCAATGTGCAATATAATCCTAAGAGCAAACATATATATATATATATATAAAATATTAATAATAATGACAATTGAAATCGTGGTTTTCATTATCGATCAATCTCAATTAATACTAATCATTTTTGACATGAAAAATGCGTTAATTGTAAAAGAAAAAGAAAAAAAAAACGAAACAAAACGTGATCTTATCGATCATCCTTCTATCTTGATCAATGTCTATTTTTTTTTTTCTTTTTTTAAATCTTATCTTTTTTTTCCACCCTTAATATCCGCACTGTTTTATCCCTCGTTATAATCATCGAGCGCATATTTCTAATTCAATCATATCTACGTCCTTGCATTCGGCACCATTTATAAATTGCCATGAATAATAATGCCTGGCTATGAAAAAATGACGAAGTAACGAAGTAAGATATTACTAGAGCTCGTAGCAAAAAAAAAAAAAGACAGAAAATAAAAAATTACATAGATACAAGCATATGATATAGAAAATTACATGAGAAGGTAGCAGATGATAACTATGGAAAAAAAAAAAGAAAAAAAAAGAATTTACAAAATTACAAATGTAAATGCAAGAATGCGACCATTACATGGTATTGTAGAGAGTTAACGATTACGAAAGAAATGATTAAAAAAAAAAAAAAAAAAAAAAGAAGAAAAAACAGAGAAAAAAAGAAAAATTACAAAATTACAAGAAATCACAGGAATGAATGCATTGTCTCGGGAAGTTGTCAAGCAAATTGGTCGAACCAGATAATTTAGAAAGTTG
>NC_060968.1:4491020-4498520 GCF_910589235.1 Vespa crabro | reverse complement strand
AAATAGAAAAAAGAAAAAAAAAAAATATATATATATATATATATATATCGTGAATTGATTTTAGAGATAAACCATTTCGAAACCATCCTTGCACGTTGATGAGACTACCTTATATGATAAAATCATTCAAAATCAAATCTCCATTGGCTTATTGTCTCTCCCTCCTTATTTCTTCTTTTAAACATTTCACATTTCTTCGATCGCTCTCATTTAAGTTTTTCATTTATCACTGAAGTCGTAAAACTTACGCGTCACCCGTTATCTTCACCGACGCTTATTATGCGGCTTATCGTCTCTCTTTTTCTCTCTCTCTCCCTTACTCTCTCTCACTCTTTCTCATCGTTTCTCGACGAGGGAAAAGCTATAAATTTAATAGTCTCTGGTGTGGAGGGGTGGGGCTGAGGATAGGGTTGGCATTGGGCTTGGGGTGGTGGTGAGGGTGGAGGTGGTAGAAGAAGAAGAAGAAGAAGAGGAGGAGGAAGGCAGAACTCCTTTGCCCGTATATGAAAACCGAAATCGATCCTCGAGAGAGATTCGACTCGGCGTTTCTAGCTCTCTCCAACCGATTTTTTTTTCTTTTTTTTTTTCTTTTTTTTTTATACATTCTTTCTCTCTCTCTCTCTCTCTCTCCTCTATCTATCTATCTATCTTTCGCTCTCTCTTTCTTTCTCTATCTCCTCGAAGTCGATTCGTAGAATAATCTTATCGGGCAAGCGAGACCCATATATTTATTAACGATCGTTAAGATCGCCTCGAAGAAGAGAAAATAATGAGAGCCCGACCTCTATACCGGGTGGCATAAATTTTCATGGAATATGCACGAGTTTATTATATGGTGAAAAGAGAAAAAGAGAAAGATCGTGCTTATCTATCGATGGGACCATATTTGTCAACAGATCGATAAGATTTTATGTTTTCTCTCTCTCTCTCTCTCTCTCTCTCTCTCTCTTTTCTGTGTTTTTCTTTTCTCTCTTTCTTTCTTTCTTTCTTTCTTTTTTCCTCCGTTTCGTTTTTAACAACAACAACAGCATTTCAAACGGATGATTAGAAGTCATTCCGATATCTTTCCGTTGAGTTTTTTCATTTACGATTTTTTATTTTGTTTATTTTTTATATATATATATATATATATTATTTTTATACTTATTTTTCTCTCAATTTTTATTTGCGTATTTAATCACAACATAACAACATCTATCGCCGTTGATTATGAAAGTATGGTAGTTTAGATAAAAAAAAAAAAAAAAAAAAAAAAAGTTAAGAAAGGCGAGAATTAAAAAATAGAAAATTAAGAAAAAAAAAAAAACAATCGTAGTTATCACAAACGAACGATAAAAAAAATATATATATATATACATATATACACATATATACGTATTATTTCGTTGATTTGATAACAACTTTTTTACATTTTGTAGAATTATAAACCCGTTTAAATCTTAATATCGTCATTAAAATTTTAGAATATAGTTTTTAGAGGTATGCCGATAATTTCGTTTATGCTCGGTATTTCCTTTCACCCTTTTCACCGCACTTTACCTCATCTCACCTCACCTCACCTCACCTCATTCCACCTCACCTCACCTCACCTCACCTCACTGTTCGCGTCCACGTCCTGTCCTGTAAGTTATTGAAAATCAACGGACGGTGAAGGTCCTGGCTGAAGATATTACAGGAATTCGCCGAGCGGAATACGAGTTTGCTCGATAAATGATTCACGAGACAGGACTCTCTTTGATACTCGATTTAACCGTACTCTCTCTTTCTCTCTCTCTCTCTCTCTCTCTCTCATTTTTTTTCTTTCGTTAGAACGGATGAAAAGGAACATCGAGAAGGAAAATAAAAAGGAAAGAAAAAATGGGGGTGGAATAGGGATGGAGAGGGGAGGGAGGGGGAGAAGAAGAAGGATGAACGAGGCCAGGACGATGCCGGATAAAGGCATTATTGTCGATTGTTCTTTCATTTTATGTACAGTAGAATCCATGATCTCCTTTCTCTCTTTCTCTCTTTCTCTGATGCGCTTTAATGCGCACGAGTACATCCAAGAGAGTATAAAAAGCGAACAGATTAATTAATTTCCTTATATTGATTTATCGATACAAACGCGATTAAAGTTCAATTAAGTTTCATCTCGATTGAAAGATTATGAGGATTAAATTAAAATTCAATCATATGGATAAGAAAAAGAAAGAAGAAGAAGAAAATAAAATGGGTAATGGGAAATTAAATCTTTTTTCTTTTCTTTTCTTTTTTTTTTTTTTTTTCTTTCCAAGAGAAATATAAAATAAAATTTTTTCTTTCCTTTTTCTTTTTCTTTTTTTTTTTTTAACAATGAACGATCAATTTTTTTTTATAACAGAAACGAAATTAGATATACATAAAAATACATGTAGGGAAATTAAATAAATAGAGACAAATAAATATATAAAGTTTTGTAAACAATATCTCTTTCTCTCTCTTTTTTATCTTCTGCATCATCAATCGTATATTTAAGTGCGAAGATTCTTTTTTTTTTTTCTTTTTTCTTCTTTTTAAATTGGTGTAATATATTAAATTTTGAAATCGTACACCGTGTATATTATATTGCTGAGGTGAGCCAAAGAGATCTTTCTCTTTCTCTCTCGTTCGACGCGGCGGATATAACGAAGGCGTCCTTCTACGAGTCACGTATTGCATGTCATAAATCGAACCTGATTGGCCAATAAAACCGAACCGATCCCTTCCGATTGGCCTGCTATTCGCCCACGTGCTCCACTAATGAACACGTGACTTTTTCTAATTACACTCCATCGCCAATCATCTGGCATAGATTTTTCTTCTTTATCGCGCCTTTTTCGCTTATCTTATTTTACCTCGTAAAAATTTTCGATTATAAAAAAATAATACTCGCCTAAGTATTTATATATTATTATAATCATATATATATATATATATATATATATATATATTTCTTGAACGACTTTACAAATATTCTGGAAACATTTCTGTTTTTACAAAAATTTCACAATTCTTTTTTTGGTTTCTTTTTTCTTTTTTTTTTTTTTTTTTTTTTTTTACAAAATTCGTTGTTCAAAATTTCTGGCATTTCTATTCGTTTCTTTTTTTTTTCTTCTTTTCATTTGAATATTTTTGAATATTTGATTATTACAATTTCGAATATTTTATTATTTTTACTTTGCAGTTAATTAATCGAAATTATTAATACTCTATTCTTTTCATATTATATCATTTATCATTTTTGATCATGTTCGTAAGAACCAGAAAAAAGAAGAAGAAAAAGAATGCAGAAATAAAATAATAATAATGAAGAAATCTCAATAAAGAACTGTTTGATGGTGTATCGGTTTGAACCGTGTAATAATGAGAATCCGAGAAAATAAGAATAAAAAAAAAATCATGCATGTGCATGTAATTATACGTGCGGATTCGTATGCATCATGCATGCGTACGTACGTGTACGTGTATGTATGTGTGTGTGTGTGTGTGTGTTGCAATGTGACGTCGACCCCGTATTATCAACTCTTAACTTATATTCGATTTCCTTCTTCTTACGTTTTCTCCTTTTGCTTCTATCCTTTTGTATTCCGCGTAAACAGAGTTCGAGATTGGTCTGGTCAATAATTTATCACTTTTTCCCGTGTCGCGACGAGACAGAGCAAAATTTTCCTATAGATAGCATGTTCGACATGGACAGTAAACGATTATGCGCTCGACTATATCCACCCACCCCCGCGACAACCTTTTTTCTATCTTTTTTCTTTTTATTTTCTTTCTTTTTCTTTTTGTTTCTTTTTTCTTTCTTTTTTTTTTTTTTTATTCTTTTTTCCATCTTCTCTTCTTTAATTATCATCGTTTCAACACCCGGCCTTCCTTTGTTGCTCGATAACGATTCCACTGCTTAATAATTGAAAATCATTTGCATCTAATTGCAGGTTGTTAACGCGTGCACGCGCGCGAACGCGCGCGCGCAAAAGTGCATCGCGATCGGAAAGAAGAATAATTTATTGATTAAAATATTTTTGTTCGAATTTCGCGCTCGATGTACGGTCGGTAATTATTTCATTCTCAATCGATAATGTAGATCAGACCAAATGATTTTTTCTTTTTTCGTTTTTTTTTTTTGTTTTCTACCCTTAAAAATTTCTTCTAGAGAAAAAAATCTGCTCCGTTTTATTTTTTTTCCTTTTTCTTCTTGTTTTACTTCTTTTTTTTCTTTTTATATATATATTTTTTCTTTTATTTATTTATTTTTTCTTTTTTTAATCCAGAATTACAAATGATACAGTGTGAACGATTAAAGGGTTCGATCAATTGATTTGTTTTATAATTTAAAAAAAAGAAAAAAAGGAAATAATAATAAAAGAAAAGAAAGAAGGAAAGGGAATATTAATGCGCATGTATAATTTATTTCTCATCATTTGTGAGACGATGCAAACATTCCAAAAGAAAAATATCTTAGATCAGGAGGAAGGATAAGAAGATGTTAATCTGTGGACGATGATGCGTAACCAAAGTATATTTTTAATGTGCTTTCGTGTTCTTTGCTCTTCTATAATTATACTTCGAAAGATAATCGCTTAGGGCCTTTACCGTCAACCTCTCCGTGCTATCGGATATCATACACGATGTATGTATATTTCATTCTCTTGATCCCGCGGCCTGATTACTTGCTCGATGGAGATCCGTATCTGGTGGTAATTAGGCATCTAATTAAGCCGGACAATTAATCATCGAGCGCGTGCGCGCAGCACGTGTATCGCACCTATGTTCGTGTCTATCTATGTATGTATGTGTCTATTATATATATATGTGTGTGTGTGTGTGTGTGTGTGTGTGTGTGTGTGTGTGTGTGTATCTTTATACGTCTACATATAAATTTCCATTCGTTTGCAAATATTCATATGAAATTTTTGCACGAGTTCACCTATATTTACTTATTTACTTATTTATTTATTTATTTATTTGGTTATTATTAAAAATTATTATATATTACTTAATATATTAAAATCTAATAATAATAATAATAATAATAATAATAATAATAATAATAATAATAATAATAATAAGAAATAGAAAAATATTTAAATATTATATTTATATTAATATTCAATTTTTATTTATTTATTTATTTATTTATTTATTTATCTATATATATATATACATATATATATAAATTTTTTTTTATAACAAAATGACGAAAAGAAACATTTTTCTCTCGGTATGAATTCCAACGAAATCGAATGGGGCTCTACCTTCGAAGTCTTCAATGAAATTACCGCCCGACCATTAGAACGCGCATCCACACACAAAGAGAGAGAGAGAGAGAGAGAGAGAGAGAGAGAGAGAGAGAGAGAGAGAAGGCAAAAGAGATAGTGGTCGCGCGGCCCTTTTGCACACTTAAATAAATAACCGCGGTGCTGCCTCCCGCGTGTGTAATTACGCGTGGCTGAGTTGCATCACATACACACATACACACACACTCTCTCTCTCTCTCTCTCTCTCTTTCTCTGTGTGTGTATGTATTTGTATGTGTACTCATATGAAAGAGAGAGAGAGAAAAAAAAAGAGAAAGGGACGGGCTCTTGGCGTGCATTCTGCGAGTAATCGTTAGAGAAACGAAGAAGAAGAAGAAGAAGGAAAAAAAAAAGAAAAAAGAAAGTGGGAACCGATAAAGGGTTTCTGGAATGCCGGTACTAAATTATGTTCCTTTAAAGGAATGGAACATCGGAGAGATAAGCTGTCGTTTCTGTCGCTTATACGCTACCTCTAATACAAACCTCCTCCCTTTTCCCGCCATTTTCTAACTCTAATTAAAGTAGGTATTTAAAAAAAAAAGAAAAAAAGAAAAAGAGAACGGGGCACCAGGCGGAGAGGGAGGGAGGGAGGTAATGATCGATCAGACTCCTTTGAAGATCTTATTCTATCTACTTTAATGTAATATCATTTTTTAATTAGAACAAATGTCTGTGCGATATATCTTGACGCATACACGTACACACAGAGAGAGAGAAAGAGAGAGAGAGAGAGAGAGAGAAAGGAATTTATTGTGTATGTATGTACATATATATATATATATATATATATATATATATATATATAAATTACTATATATATAGTAATTAATATATACTTTCGGCGGTGACTTTTTTTTTTTGGTTAAACATTTATAATTAAAACATACATGTATATAATATATTTATAAGTGTATATATATATATATATATATATATACATATGTAGGAATTTAGGTATACTTTTGCCGATCACTGTACGTCTATGAAGATGTTCCTTGTATTCAATCCATTACTTCTATAGTGATCACCATCCCTCTCTTTATTACTTCTGACGGTTAGGCTTCTCCTAGGAATATGAATAAAATTAGCTGGATCCGGTTTCTACGGCTCCTATCGCTTAACGCTTATTCTATCTTCTTCTTGTATCTTCTTCTTTCTTATTTACCTTCGTCCATTTCTCTCTTTCTCTCTCTCTATCTCTATCTATCTCTATCTCTATCTCTATCTCTCTCTTTCTCTAGCTTATCGCTCGTTGATTATACCGGAAGTAAAGATATACGGGTATATACGTACCTATGGGCGAGCCCACAAGTGCACGAGCATAATTCAATATTCATCATTTTTTCTTAGAATAATGGTGGGGAGAAGGGTGGAGTGAGGAGGGAGGTGTGTAGGGGTTGATACCTAAAGTAATAACTCTTTCATACGGTTAGCGGAACGCTAATTACGTAAAACTATCGTTAGCTTTCGATGATTTCGATGATTTATCTTTGGCTTTTCTCTCGATAAATCGTATCGATTAATCATCCGATCGTGAATTCGCTGCCAACCTCCTCTCGATGACTTATAATAAATATTTTAATTAGTTAGTTACATATCTTTTTCTTTTTCTTTTTCTTTTTTTTTTTCTTTCTTTCTTTTTCTATTTTCCTTCATCTTCTTTTTCTTCGGATGATTGACCCTCTAATTAATTAATTAATTTCTTACGTCGATAAAACTACGATTAATAAACGAAAGAGAGAGATAGAGAGAGAGAAAGTAAGATAAAAGATTTGATTAAGATTCTTACCATTGGTAAATCACATTTTGATTCGACGACTATTTGCAATGATCAATTATTCCATTACGGATACTTTTTCTTTTTCTTTTTTTTTTTTCTCTATTCTTTTTTCTTTTTTACAATTTTTATACAACTTTTTCTACAGTCTTCATTTCTGATTAGTGTGTCCTTTTAATAAAAAAACGATTGACGAATCGTTGCGTATCGATATATCGATGTTATAACGGTTTTACGAAAAAAAAAAAAAAAAGAAAGAAACAAACAAAAAATGTATGAAAAGGATAATAATGTACGAGGAGTGATGAGAGGGATAATCGATTTTTAAAAAATCATTTTGAAAGTCATTGACCACCCGTTAAGAATTCAGGGACCACCCTGTAGTACGTAAATCACGTACGTGAATCGGATTGATCGATTATCCTTCGT
>NC_060968.1:4481020-4483520 GCF_910589235.1 Vespa crabro | reverse complement strand
GAAGTTATTTGTTTCAGTGATAGATATCTGGAAGAAAAAAAAGAAAAAACAAAAACAAAAACAAAAAAAGAAAAAATAAGAGTGAGAAAGAGAATGGAGGAAAAAGAAGTAAAGAAATAGAAAATGATTAATCTGATATACTTCCGATTGAAAAAAAAAAAAAAGAAAGAATAAAGAAAAAAAAGAAAGAAAAAGAAAATAAATAAATACAAAAAGTCATTCGAGCATGCAAGTTTTGCTTTTATTTTGAAAAGCGAAAAAGAAAGAATGTTAAAGATAATTCATGCGTGTATTCGATGTCGGAATGTTCGTAGTGTGACTCAGGCTGGTGGATAATCGCGATTCCAAGAAAATGTTTCGCGTGCTCGGAGATACGAGGAGAGAAAAAGAGAGAGAGAAAGAGAGATGGAGATATAGATAGATAGAAAGAGAGAGAAAGAGAATATTGCGAGAGCGTCACGCGAAGTATGAAATTTTATGAAATTACGAGGAGAGTTAGGTACTCGAAAGTATAGGGACTTTTTCTCTACCCCTTTTTTCCTGATTTTTTTTTTTTCCTTTTAATTTTTTTTCTTTTTCTTTTTTTCCTTTTTTTCTTCTTCATCGAAGCTACCTTCGAAGGATAATTAAAGCGTATCTTCTCGTCGGCGACTCGGTGCATCGAGTCGTTCGATAAGACGACGTTCTTACGTACGTTCGTGTCACACTGATCATCCTCCTCTCGTGTAAGTAATTTTCCACGAGAATAATCTTCGAGAAAGATTACTATCGTAAGTACGTACATATATATATATATATAAATATATATATATATATATACACCCTATGGTGCCAACGTTTTACAACGTCTCGTGCGATAACGTAAAAGTATTGCTTTTAATTCGACAATTATAAAAAAAAAAAAAAAGAAGAAGAAGAAAAAGAAAGAAAGAAAGAAGGAAAAAGAAAAGAAAAGAAAAAGAAGAGAGAAAAATATTACCAAGAAATTCAATAATTTAATAACAAATGGTACGGGAACGAATGTTGGAATCTTATATATTCTTTATTTGATTTTTAATCGAAGGAATAAAATGTTATGGGACAACGACAAAAATTTAATACCGATACAACAATAATTAATCCAATCTCTTAATTGTTTATTTACTTTTATTCGGAGATAAAGAAAAAATTGTATTATATATAATACAATGAGAATTTTTGAATTAAATTCTACTTTCTAAAAAGAAAATGAATTAAATTGTTTAAATATTAATGATAATTAATAGAAATTAATCAATCGAAATAAATCGAATTTTTATCGAATTGTTTGGATTAGATTTAACGCGCATAAACACACATACACATATTTGCAGATATTATAGCATTAACATTATTATAAAAATTATTGAAAATTTATTATTAATATGAAAAGTTTCATGTAAATGCCTTCTTACGAGAATGAAAGAAGGTTACATTTTGTCTTATCAATTTACCTAATTCCTATTTTAAACCAAGAAAAATATTAATTCCGATTTGCTCGATCAGAAAAATGAGTAAAAATGAAAGATCATGATTTATGATCATATACATATATATATATATATATGCGAAAGAGAGAGAGAGAGAGAGAGAGAGGGAGAGGGAGAAATAATGACGCTCGCTCTCTATCTCTCTATTTCTTCTTCGGCGAAATTCATATTTAAAATAATCCTAATCTCATAATTACTTCATCGACGAAGATTAAGAAATTTTATATGTTGAATAAGTAATCTAATATTATCAACAAAATTGAATAAATTTAAAAGAAGAACAAAATTAATGAAAGAAACATTTGACATGTTCGAATTATGTGAAACACCCTGTGTATATATATATATATTTTTTTTTTTCACACACACGCTTGCATGCATACGCACAGACATGTTTTTAGAGATGATCCAAACATGTTATTTTCTCGGCTTCTCTAAATGTATTTCATATATGCATATACTTACATACATACGTACATGTATATTATATACATGTGTGTGTGTGTGTGTGTGTGTGTCTACGTGTTATACGTATACGTGTGTATATCTGATGGGTAGAAACAGTTTCGATTGGTCTCGCTTGGATTTCAAGCCATCCCACCAAGAAAACTCATATCGAAACTGACAGCCAATCAACGTGCTGACTGATAAGGGAAGCCATAATTAGTGCGATTTGTTAACGTGTCGGCTGACGGAATCGAAGGAAAACACCGTCGTCGTCGTCGTCGTCGTCGTCGTCGTCGTCGTCGTCGTCGTCGTCGTCGTCGTCGTTGTCGTCATCTTCATCGTCGTCGTCGATCATTAGTCTTACTGCCGCTAAATTCTCGCTCGATCGATCGATCGGCTCGCGCTCGTTGGATCATTTTCTTTCTTCTGCGTACTTTTTTTTTTATTTATTTATTTTTTTTTTTTTTTTTATTTCCTTTACCTTAATTATATATACATATATATTTCTTTCTATGAGCCGAAAAAGATCGAGAGGTCGCATGTGG
>NC_060968.1:4431020-4476020 GCF_910589235.1 Vespa crabro | reverse complement strand
TACGTAGAAATTAATTATAATCGTGTTTAATAATAATAATAATAATAATAATATATCGATTAATGGATCAATTTGTTTTCAACTTAAGACTTCTTCGAAAAGAAAGTCTTTAATGTTTGTTACTCGTATCTCTGCTAGTGCTGCTCTCTTGTCTAAACATGAATGATTTAGAGATTAGAAGAAGAAGGAAAAAAAAAGAAAAAAAAAAGAAAAACTTAGAAACTTGACCTAATACACTCTCACCCATCCATTTCTTTCGAAAGATAATGATATAAAAGAGACTAATATAATACTATATTGCCGGACTTTTAACGATATCACCCATTGGTATAATTGTGACGCAACTTGCTTTTGTCAAAAAAATTGAATTAGTTAACAACATAATGATTCATTCCTAGATGACGAAACGATGACGGAGAATATATTAAATGCAATCGATAATAATTATAAATATTTGATATCGATAGTTCCCTAAGTGATCCAAAGTGATTTATAAAAAAAAAAAAAAAAAAAAAAAAAAAAAGTGAAAAAAAGAAAGAAAGAAAAAAAATATCGATTACTCCTTTTCGAGACTTTTTTACAAGTTAATTATTTTGTTTTCCCGATTATAAAATTACAATGTTAACCTGTAATATATTATTAAACCTAACTAAAAGCGTAAAAAATTACAAAAAAAAGATCAATTCATTTTTTAAATCATCTAAGTACTTTTGACTATCGTTCTATATAATATCTTCCTCTCTGTCTCTCTCTCTCTCTCTTTTTCTCTCTCTATCTATCTATCTATCTGTCTGTCTGTCTGTCTGTCTGTCTGTCTGTCTGTCTCTTTCTCTCTTTTTTTTTTTTTTTTCGAAGCGCAAGTAGCGTGAGAAAATAGGCTTACCACGACTTATATATACTCGTCGAAGAGCCACTTTGGAATTCACCGTACTAAGTGCTCTCCTCTTCTTTTCCTTTCGCAGAGAACGTGAGCATCCTCGGCTCGGACGACATGACTACGTGCATAATCGTCGTCGTGAGGCATTCCGGTAGGTATACATTATATATTTATATATATATATATATATATATATTTCTTTTTATGTAAATACCATAGAAAGACAAGAACGACATGTAAAAGTACTTACATATCTACCTTATATCCCGGCCAAATGAAAAATTGGAAAACGTGAAAGAAATTAAAAAAAAAAAGAAGAAGAAAAAAGATAGAAAAAGAAAAATGAAAAAAAAAAGAAACAAAACAATTATATTAAAATCCTTATAAGTAATATTTACTCGTTAAATTCTCTCCCCTTAAAAAAAAAATGAAAAAAGAAATTCTATTTATCAAAGATCGTCAAAATGACTTGAATGAAAAGTATAACGGATAGATTACGATTTACTCGATCTTCTAAAAGTTTACAAATCTTCGAAATTCTCTAATTATGATATTGTAAAATTTGTAGGATCGGGTGCAGCAGCCTTGGCACACCTGGACGGTGCAGGTACAGAAGATGCCGCAGCCGCGATGGTTCAAAGGGTGACAGAATTAGCTATTGGCTTTCCGGAAGGTCGTTTAGAGCTTCAATTAGTCGGCGGTTATTCCGATCCAAGAAATTACTCCGAGGAATTGTTTTATAATATTCTCTGTAAGTTTCTTTTTCAATGCTATTTAATCGTTCGATTAGATAAAAGAAGAAAAAAAAAAAAGAAAAGGAAATCTAAATAAATCTACATTTTTTTTTATTCAAAAGAAAAATACAGGTGGGGTCGGAGATGGGGTTAAAAAAAGTTTTTAGGCGATTTTAAAATTGAATACTTTTTTTTTTTTTTTTGTTCGAAGCCTTTTCAGACCTAACAATTTTACGGATTGACCTTATGATTTTATCATGTGAAAAGGGAAATTATTAGCCCGCGAAAGGATCAATTGATTTTGCAATATCATCCCTAAGAACTTTTGGCCCGTTTAAAAACTTTCGACTAAAATCACTCAGCTATCCATTCATTTATCACCACCACACCCTGTATAAGATAATAAATCTAAAAATGTAATACATGTAGATTTATATAGATTATATATCTTTTGTATGTTTGTTTGTTTGTTGTTCATTCGTTCGTCGTTCGTTCGATTGCTCGTTATATATTTTTATATAAATTATATTCTCTCTTTCTTTCTCTTTCTTTCTCTATTTCTTTCTTTCTCTCTCTCTCTCTTTCTTTCTCCTTTTTTAAAGCTGCCTTTCACAAACAACCCGTCGAAATCGACCTAACGTTGTGCTGTGTCGGTGAATTGAATACAACCGTAAGAGCTGGCATCCATTGGCCTGTGATCTATGGTATCGGATTGAACGTGAAGACCGGCGAGATCTTCCCTGCGACCTTCCCTGACAAGGGCCCCGATCAGCCGCTCAGGTGTGCCAGACAGTTAACCGGAGGTCAACAGGTGCATGTGCGCTGTTATCTAAAGTGAAAGAGGAAGAAGAAAGTAGACACGCCGCATCATATATATATATATATATATATATATATATATATATATATGTGCGTGTATGTGTGTGTGTATGTATATGCGTACACGTTGCACGCATTAAGAGTCTTAACAAGCAATTTCGTTTAATATGGAAAACATTTTTAGGAGATTAGATCGTTGATATTGCTCGCGGCATGAGTATACATAATGTGTATACTCGACGTTTTTAATCCAATAAAATTATTTTTTAATCGAATCGGTAAATGCTTCGATCTAATTATAACAATTGAAAATGTCATATAATTTCGTTGGAAATTTTTAGGTACTCGACGTTTACGACTGCACACTGGGATTACTTAGAATCGGCCCATTTAATTATGATCCCTTAAGAGGTGTCGATCTCTGGCTAGCTCAATCCGATCAGTTCATCCTTCAACATCTATCGACGTCGCCGGAAGTCGAACTTCCTCATTTCGTGTCACAGGTGAATTATTTATTTGTTTGTTTATTTATTTCTTTTATCGATGAACTGTATATTTTGAACAAAACAATACTCGATGATCCACACTGTAGATAAATTCTATTTGATGTGTTTACTTTGATAAAGATATCTTTTTCTTTTTCTTTTTTTTTTTCTTTTTATTGATCTTCAATCAATTAATCATTTCTTTTTTCCACATCTCTTTAACATTGTCAATAAGAAATACGAAAGTGGATCTCCTGTATTTAAATTTAATATTAATATTTCTTTTATTATTATTACTATTATTATTATTATTATTTATTTATTTATTTATTTATTTATTTATTTATTTATTTTTCTTTTCCTCTTCTTTTTTTTTTTTTTTTAGGTACGAGCAACGCTTAAATATATCCAGGACAATCAATTTCCGGCGGTTACCGTCTTTCGAGATAATAGGCCTCATTATTATCGTCGGGACGAAGCAACTGGAGTCTGGCAACCGATACGATACTAATTATTGCACTTCGAATTACATTAACATGTATATGTATGTGCGCGCCAACTTTTTCGTCCTTTCTTGAGGGAGCATGAAATCAATTAATTAATTAATTAATTAATGCTCGCGAAGATTCGTCATCCTTTTTTTTTTCTTTTCTTTTCTTTTCTTTTTTTCTGTTTTTTTTTTTTTCAACCTCGACGAGAAGAAGAAAAAGAAGAAGAAGAGGAAGAAGAAATCAATTTTCAATCAATCGATAATTGCGAACTATATAAAAAAGGAAAGAAATATGGCGGACTAAGAGGAGGGAAAAAAGAAAAGAGAAAATAATTAAATCTCAACGTGATATTCTTCTCGCGTTGAGATTCGAAATAAATAATTAATCCTAAGTGCGAGAGGGAAGAAAGAGAGAGAGAGAGAGAGAGAGAGAGAGAGAGAGAGAGAGAGAGAGAGAGAGAGACGGGCGTCGTCGTCGTCGTCTTCATCTTCGTTTTCCTGAAGATTTATGCCGCGTGAATCACGAACATGAATTACGCTTTCGTGGAACCACGTTGGACTCGTGTTTATCATTAAGATTGCCTGTGATTCAATCATCAAAGGAAAATCAAACCGGTTTGATTTTCACAGATATGACGAATAGAATGGCCGCCAAGCGTAAAACAGGATGTTCTACGTATATAATAATGGATGATAAATACTTAACGTCGATTGCTTTTCGATGTCGTTAATTAAAATATATATTTTAAAAATTTCATACGAACAAGTTCCACGTACGCTTCTTTTTATTAAATAATAAATAAGCATAAGATAGATAGATAGAGAGAGAGAGAGAGAGAGAGAGAGAGAGAGAGAGAGAGTGAGAGAGAGAGAGAGAGAGAGAGAGAGAGAGAGAGAGAGAGAGAAAGAAAGCTGAAGTGAATGAGAAAGCGTAATTATTCAACGTTCGCGGTTCACGCTACTTGAGAACGGGACATTAAGTTTTGATTACGTTTGATCATTGGCGGATTTTTTAACCTTCGAGGAATCCACGGAGACAAATTACAAATTCTTGAGGAGGAGGAATAGAGGGAAAACGGCCCGCCTCCCTTATCCCTAACATTATAAAACAAATTAATTATTATGCGCACAATATAACATTACGTATATATATTTTCTTGCATCGATCGTTCATGAAAATTGAGAAATAAACACTGTGCAATAAAATTCGATCATAATCTCATTAATAATAAAAATTAAAAATTATATATCGATCTGCCGCCAAAAGATATTAAATTCATTTTCTTTATATAATATGGAATTTTTTTTATACTTTGTCGTGTCGCGTCGGGGCCTTATATCTTATAGGGCCCAAGGCGGCCGCCTCCGCCATTTCTATGCATAAATCCGCCATTGTAATCGTCTTTCGTTTCATTACTTTTGGACATCGTTTCTCTCGTCGCTTTTGTAAATCAATAAATAAATATTATTATAGCGTACACATACACGCACAGACAGACACACACACACACACACACACACACACGTGCAGTTTGAACGAACGATCGATCATGTTCGATCGTCGATCACGTTGATGATATATAATTAAAAAGCTTAGAAACTCGTGTTCTCTTGCCATTTTTATTTTTACAAGTTAAGAGAGGGAAAAGAGACAGAGGCAGAGAGAAAGAGAGAGAGAGAGAAAGGGACGGAAAAAAAATAAGAAATGTTTGTGAAAGGAAAAAGAACTTTTTTTCCGGGTTTTGTTTTGTTCTTTATTTCTATAATTTTTTTATTCCCTTTTTTATTTTTAATTTTTTTTTTTTTTTCCTTTTTTTCTTTTTCTTAATAGTCCCAAGAAATTCACACAACGAATATTTCAACGTGTACTTGCCATAAACGAAAAAAGAAAGAAAGTTTAGCGTTAGACGAATAGTTTTAAGAGAATTTTTTAGAGAGAGAGAGAGAGAGAGAGAGAGAGAGAGAGAGAGAGAGAGAGAGAGAGAGAGAGAGAGAGAGAGAGAGAGAGAGAGAGAGAGAGAGAATATCAATAAAAAAAAAAGGAAGAAAGAAAGAAAGAAAAAGGAAAATATAATAAAAGGAAAAAAAAAGAAGACAAGAGGACAGATAAAAAGAATTATGAAAAAGAAAAATTACCACGCTAATTGACGCACGCAAGAATATAATGATGTGTACATAATTTCTTTTTTTTTTCTTCTTTTTTTTTTAAGACACGCACACATTCACACATACATATACACATAAAAATTCGCGATTTTGAAAATAAATAATTCTTTTATGATAAGGGAACAAACAAACTCTGCCAAGCTTATCGAAATCGCTCTTTTTTCTTGTTATTTCTCTCCATTTTTATTATTATTATTATTATTATTATTATTAATATTATTATTATTATTATTAATATTGTTATTATTATTATTATTATTATTATTATTATTATTATTATTATTATTATTATTATTATTGTTTTAAAGGTAAATAAAATCTTTCTCGCGATAAAGTAGATCCTATTGTTACCAATCTCGTCGTTTAAAATGTTCTAATATTATGGATATTAAATTTTCTTTATCGATAAACGTCGCAAACGCTTACAATCAGTGTCTTATTTATTTACACTCATATGGCGAAATGTTTAACAGAAAAAAACGTGGTGTTTTTTCTTCTTTTTTGTAGATAAAAAAGAAAACACGAAGAAAAAGAACAAAGAGAGAGAGAGAGAAGTGAATGTTTTCCTTTTGATCGAAGGTCGAAGAAAAAAAGAAAAAAATACGTACATACGTACATACATACATACATACATACATACAGACATACGTACATACATACGTACGTACATACATATATACATTCATATATCGTCCAGTGTGCATTTTATATTTTACTTATGATGTTCCGAAGTTTACGTGGTGTGTTCAAAATGGTGGCCTTAGCGTTAATGCAATAACGAAAAGTTCTCATAATAAATGATTTATATCGATTTTCTATTTTCTGCAATGTAATATCGAAGCACATTAATGCCATTACAGTAATACGTTTCAATCTTTCATAATCCTCTAAATTCCTCGTCGTATCTCGATTGTATATGATAAATTACTTTCTTTTCTTTTTTTTTTTCGTTTTTTTTTTTTTTACACGATAAAAGCAGAGAAATCATTGATCGTGTGTGCGTTAGTCCTTCGAGTAAAAACAAACTGGCTATCTCACAATTTTCCTTCATTACCAATTCTATTCTTCTCTGAAGAAATTATTTATCTATCTATCTATTGGTTGTTCTTTACGTTATTATATGAAATGACAAAACTGGACACCTTACGTATTAATAACACATATGTTATTGGATATATTTAATAGTATATCTTCTATAAATGACATGGTAAACAATTTGACGAAGAAATTCAGCAGACTTATGTCCTGCAAATATTCCTCGTTATATACGTTAGAAGAGGAGATAAATTTAAGGATATTAGAAAATATTCATTGAATATATCATTGAGATCAGAGAGAACGGAACAAATAACGTTATTGTAAGCAGTTGAATTTGTCATTTTATTCTCTATTAAAATATAGAGAGAGAAGAAAAAAAAATATATATATATAGTTCCATTCGAAAAAAGGAAGAAAGAAAAAAAAAAGAAAAAAGAAACGAAACTGACATAAGATTCGACGATCTTTTAAAATTTCGTAGAAAAGAAAGAAAAGGGAAAAGGAAAGGAAAAAACGGGAAAATAAGTGATCTTGAGAACATTTTTTTTTTTTTTTTTTCTATCGTTACATGTATCCCCTTTAGAATAGTATATATTTTTCCTACAAAGTTTTTTCATACGATTATAAATAACGAAGATAAATATTTAGGTATTCCTAAATAGTAGAATAAATATAATATTGAATATAATTGTTCTTTGTAATTATAACAATGAAATAATTGTTACACAAGTGCAACTTGTTTATACAGTTAAGTATATTTCAAGCGCTTGTTGTAAAACACATTTTCGCACGCTTTTAATTTCAATTGCAATTGAATCATTGAGTATATATATATATATATTTACAATTACCTTTCAAAAAGCAAAACGTATGTTACGTTTTGTATATGGTCGATTAAAAAAAAAAAACAAAAAAAAAATACATAAAGAAATAAAATTTCATATCAAAGTCACAGCGGAGCGTAATTATTGATTATAATAATTTTTGCGAAATATCATTTTAAATCGAATTAGAAGAATTTGTATTAAATCTTGTTCCTCGGCTTCAAGCTCGTTAACATATTTTGTGAATAAACATCATATATTGATACATATTGGATATTTAAAACATTAATACTTGTATTACATATAAGGAATGTATAGTTCGCGATTGAATCTAAGGATATTTAATTATTGAATTAATATGTTTATAATAAGAGTTAATTTTTACAAAAATACTTTTATTATGATAACATTGATGCATGATATTCCAAGATTTTCCAGGTGAACTTCCTTAATATATTTTCTAAATAGAAATAAATATGTCGCTTGAATTTGGGCCATATAAAGCTTCGTTAAAATGTTTTTTAGTAGTAGAGTTGTAACAATGAAGAGAAAAAAGAAAAAAAAAAAAAAAATAATGAGACAAAATTTTTCTCCTGACTAATATGATGCAAAATAAAAATCATTATAATCGATTATTATCGTCAGTCCATTTCGAAGTGTATCGATTAAGATTATGTGACGTCATCGTTTCGTTCGATATGTTTCGTAAAAGAACCGCAAAGTGGCGCTAGTGTCTATCGTATACAAAGATGGCTGCCATCCCCACGAGGCATCATTTAAAACGTGCTCGTGTTTATTGATGTATCTCGATCGGTATAAACATTGAGGTTAGAAAAATGGTACTAAGTAAAATATTTGTACGAAATCGTGCACTTGGTTACGTTAGTAATCATATACCTGTGGTAACTAGATATATTCAAAGAAGAAAAGAAAATCTTTTGGTTACTTGCGTTGGAAAAGAATTTCATACTTATGGATGTGCACATTTTACTCTTCTCAGTGTATCCGGAACTCATCCTGACGATATAACTTGTTTATCTGCAGACACATATCACATTTATACCGCCGCAAAAAATATTATATATGCATGGAGAAGAGGTACGGAATTAAAACATGTTTACAAAGGTCACGAATATTCTGTACATATTATATTACCTTTCGGACCACATTTAATATCCGTCGATGAGAATAGTAATGTTAAAGTTTGGGATATAAAAACAGAAGAATTAATATTAGAATTGAACTTTTCTAATGAAATATTTCAAATAACTACATTGATACATCCGATTACCTATATGAACAAAGTTTTGTTTGGTAGTCAACAAGGATATTTACAATTGTGGAATTTAAAAACGACAAAGATGATTTATACTTTCAAAGGATGGAATAATACTATTACAGCATTAGAGCAAGCACCTGCGATAGATGTTGTAGCTGTAGGTCTATCCGATGGAAGGATTATGTTGCATAATCTTAAATACGACGAAACGATCTTTGAATTGATTCAAGATTGGGGTGCTGTAATATCTATAACATTTCGTACCGATGATCATCCAATTATGGCTACTGGAAGTTTAAATGGACATATTGTATTTTGGAATCTCGAGCAAAGAAAAGTTGAAAGCCAATTGAACAAAGCTCATTTTGATTCTGTAACAGGTTTAAAATATCTACCGAATGAACCATTAATGGTTTCATCCTCGCCTGATAATTCCTTAAAATTATGGATTTTTGACTTGGCCGATGGCGCTGGAAGATTATTGAAAATAAGAGAGGGACATTCATTGCCACCTACGATCGTTCGTTTTTATGGCAACAATAGCGATAATATATTAACTGCAGGGGGTGATTCATCGCTTAGAATATTCTCTACTATTACTGAAACATTTAATAAAAGTTTAGGAAGAGCTTCTTTTAATAGAAAAGCTACCAAAAAGAAAGGTAGATCGATAGAAGATCCAATGATAATGCCTCCAATAATAAGTCTGTCTTTTGAAAAAACTAGGGAAAAGGAATGGAGCAATATAGTAGCTTCTCATGCTGGTTTAGGGACAGTTACTACATGGTCTTATGATTTATTAAAGATGGATAATCATAAATTATTACCAGAAAGATTTAAAAATAATCGTAATGCTGTAGCAACTTGTTTGTGCCTTACAAAATGTGGTAATTTCGTTGTTATTGGGTATAATACTGGTCATGTAGATCGCTTTAATGTACAATCAGGTATTCATAGAGGCAGTTATGGCAATGAAAGTGAAGCGCATAAAGGTTCAGTAAAAGGTGTAATAGTAGACGCTTTGAATCAAACCGTTATTACAGCTGGAAGGGATTGCTTTATTAAATTTTGGAATTTTAAATCTAAAAATGGTAAATAAATATTAATAGAATTATTTTTTTATCGGTTTATTGTTGTTCCTTTTATTATATCATTTTTTATTTAAAAATTAAATGTTATATGTAAAATTAAAGATGCAGGACCAAGGACTATAATAACGCTACCTGAATCGATAGAATGGTTACGGTATCACAATGAAAGTACTTTCATGGCCGTTGCATTGGAAGATTTCTCAGTGATTTTAATTGATTTAGATACTAAAAAAGTAATGAGACATTTTCACGGACATAAAGGACAATTGACAGATGCATCATTTAGTCCAGATGCAAGATGGTTAATCACATCTTCTATGGATTGTACAATAAGGACTTGGGATATTTTATCTTCTCATTTAGTAGATGTATTTCAAGTAAGTTTCTATAATATTATTATCGGTCGTAGGCCCGATTATTTTGATTAAATATATTTCATTTATACATAAATATATTTTATAATTGTATAATACATTTAGGTTCCAGATGCGTGTATATCTCTACATTTTTCTCCTACTGGAGAATTTCTTGTCACATCTCATATGTGTAATTTGGGAATATATTTGTGGTCAAATCGTACGATTTATTCTCATGTATCCTTAAAAGCTATAAGGGAAGAGGATGTAATACCTATAATTAATCTTCCTAGTTCTATAGTGGAAGTTAATCGACAAGATGACGAAGACATTATTGAAGATGAATCAGAATATATTTCTCCGGAACAGCTTAATGAAAATCTTATTACGATATCCGCCTTGGCACAATCCAGATGGTTAAATTTGCTTAACATAGATATAGTTAAGAAAAGAAACAAACCTAAGGAGCCACCTAAAGCTCCAGAAAAGGCACCCTTCTTTTTACCAACTATTCCCTCGTTAGATATTAAATTTGATTTTTCAGATTTAAAAGATCCTATGGACTCTGAAAAATTACGATCTCATAAAGATTTTCAAAATTTAACAATATTTGCCAAATTATTATATTCTACTGGATCAAATGAAAATTTCTTAGATGTTATAAATAAATTAAAATCTATGAGCCCAAGTTCCGTCGACTTCGAAATTCAATCTCTTTCCTCGGAAGAAAATAGTACAAAATTATTGTTACTTCAATTTATGAAAGTCTTGTGTTATATGATGGAACGTAAAATTGATTTCGAATTGACGCAAGCATATCTAGCAGTATTTTTAAAATGGCATGGTCAAACAATATCTGAAACTGAGGAATTGAGAGATAACTTAGAAAAAATAGAAGATTTACAATTGAAAAATTGGTTTATACTTAGAGAAAAATTATTCTATAATCTTAGTGTTGTACAGACTATTAAAAAAATGTAATATAAATAAAATTTAAGAAATTTGTAATTTTTCTTTTCTTCTTTTTTGTTTTTTTTTTTTTTTTTTTTTTTTTTTCTTTGTACATATCATTGAATTTTTACCGTTATTTCTTTGTAAAATTGTTCGAAAAAAATAAACAAAAAAAAAAATTCCTTTGTTAAATGTATATAATCATCGAAAATGTAACGCGCAATGTAAATACAAATATATCATGGTATTTGTTATTTTTATTACAGTTCTATAAAATAAAAAGATCATAGAAATATTATATATATTATTCTTTGTAATTAAGAAAAGGTTGTAAATGTTCTATCATTGTAGATTCAAGTTTCAAATCATTAATGTAATTTTCAAAACCCGTTGTAATTCTGTACAAACTACGTTTACTCGCACTTCGTAATGAATTAAACATCTGTTTGATACATCTATCGCTATTCTGAGATTTTTTCATTAATATATTAGACTTATATAATTTATCTAAAGTAAGCTTTAATGCTAACAGTGCATGGAATATATCCGGTAGATCTTTTTGTACAATTCCATAAGAGTCTTCCTTCAAAGATACAATTGCCAAAGATGATATAGCTTCTGCTGCCCATATTACAGCTTGCGCATTAAATAATGCGTATTCAATCTTGAGCTCATCTTGTTCGCCAAAAACATAATAAATAAGTGGTTTTGAAAGAAAATAAGAGATCATCAAGTCCCATTTGGTTTTTATATATTTATACGTTAATGATTTAATTTCAGGAGATTTAGAGACACAGCTTTCATTTGTAGATGGTATTGTGTCTGTTATCAATTTACGCATATTATACGTGTATTCGCTTTTGAATGCAGACAAATTCGATGAAATTGAAGTTGTAATCGTAGAGGTAGAAGATGCAAATTGTTGTTCCTTCGCTTTTAAAGTAATTGCATTAAGCTCATCGGCAAATTTGTTTATGAAGTTCAAAGACTTTTCAATAATACAATTCCAATTATAAGGATGACCACCAGGTTGACTCAATGTAAATAATATTCTTCTTCTTGTTTCTTGCTTTTCGGCCAAAGTAACAAGATCTAAATATCCCAAATGTTGTATCATAGGTATATTATCCATGGATAATACATCAGCCAATGTTATCGTTGAAATGTGACTATCAAATATATTATTATTTGGTTGAATTTCTAAAGGTATCCATTCTGTTAGAAATACTTCTAATAATAAAATCGTAGTGTTACTTGTAAATATCAAGGTTGATTGATATAGCCACAAATACATCGTTAAGGATACATTTAACAATTGTGGAAAATTATCTAATGGCCTTGTTTCTATTTGTGCTGACGTGATGGACAGTATAAAGTCACGCATATAGGATCCCAATAAATAATATCCAATTATAAAATAGATAACAGGCCACAATGAAATGGACGTTATCGTCGATAGCATGGAATAAATACCTTTTCTAAATTTGGAAAATTTTGTCATTGGTATTATAGAAAATTGAAAATATCGTTGATTGGATAAACTCGTAGTTAGAAAGAAATAAAATCCAGTCCACATTCCGCCAAGTAATAGAAAATAATGTTCTTCTATTAGGCATGATCCGTAAAGTGTATCACAATTATCAATCAATAAATTATGATTACCTTTCTTCAATGACAAATGTAACCATACTAAATTACATCCCATCAAGATACAGAGCAATCCTCTTAATAAATTTTGTCCGGTGAAAATATGTTGAATTTTTAAGAATCTATTCTTTAAGTACGGCTGACGATGTAAATAATTATTGCAATAAATAATTCCTTGTAGAAATGCTACGAATACAAAAAAATGTATTCGTAATTTTAAGGAAATTATAGTCTCCCAAGTATTCTGTAGCCATAATTTAACATTTGTGTTAATATTTGTAATTAATATCAATAAGCACAAAAGGAAGATTTGTAGTGTGATGTTCAATGTAATAGCTATGAACATTCGTCCTATCAATAATCCTGGATAATTTTTTCTATTACGTTCTGACATTTTCTAAATTCACTAATTCAACTTATCTTTAATAAACACTTTTACATCTAATAAACATACTCTTAAACGTGACAACGTTTTACTCTTTATACCGGTATAACCTATATATATATATATATATACATATATATACATATGTTATAATCAGCCAATGATCGTGTGGATATAAGAATGGCGCCATGTCAGTTGTCAATTGCGCGGGAATTATGTTGCCATTATAGACAAATGTTCTGTTATTTGAAATTTTCAAAAACGTAACTTTCTCAAATACGTTATAGAATTTTTTACATTTATAATATTACCTTTAAAGTTGGTACCATTATATTTGTACAATTTCAAACATCGTACTGTGTGATTTTACACCGTACGCAAAGCCTCTTTCAATTTAAACAAAGACCTTTCAAAACAAGGATTTATCAAATTGAAATATATTATTTTAAATATGGTCCGAACCAAAGCAGATCGAGTACCTACAAAAGGTAAAGATTTCTTTTTGGTAATAAATAATTACGAATAATAATCATTTACTTTCTGTTTCTTTTTTTTTTTTTTTTTTTTTTTTTTGCTTCACTTATATTACAAAGCATTAAACTTTATGAAGTAGTATATTTTAATTAATCAAGAAATTATGTTAATATGATCATATGATTTTATTTGTTTACCTTATATTTTAGCTGTTGGTGCTAAAGCACCACACAAAGTTGCAAGTACAACAGGCGCAAAAAAAACATCAGGAAATGGCAAAGGTAATAAATATTTGTCGAGTTTACTTTGAAAGATATTACTTCTATTATAATATTTTATTTTTAGGAAAAAGTTATTCTGGTGGAAATCCTTATCATCCAAGAGAAACTCCACAGTGGCAAAAACCAATTACAAATTTTATGAATCAAAATGTTACTAAGGAACGTGATGTCTCATCAAAAGTAAATATAAAATAAATAAGTATATATATATATGTGTGTGTATATATTTATATATATATATATATATATACACAGATATTTTTAATATAAATAATTATTATTTTCGCAGAGTAATGAAAATGAGGAAAATAATACAAACGATACCTCCATTGAGATTGATACCGATCAAAATTAAAGAATTCATTATTGTTATTAAATAATATAGAAAGAATTTTATTAAATTTAATTCAAAGATATTTCAGATTTAATTAAAACGTACAATATTTTTAGTCTTAGACAAAAAATTGATAAGGATTTAAGTGATCAAAAAACAAAAGAAAATGACTTAACAATTTAATTTTATGATAAGTATATTTTAATTTTAATTCAATAATAATCTAAATATGTATAAGCTTTGAATTTATATGTTTAATTATTAATATTTGTATTATATTATGAATAATTTTTAAAACACTGTATTAACATTTTATTCATTTTATTTTATTTTATATTACTTTTATTACCCACGTTAACATTTTTTTTTTTACATAATCGATTATTATTTTTATGAAGATGAAAATCTAGAATGTTGACAAATAATACTAGTGTACTTTCTGTCTTGGAAGTTTTATTCATAGACAAACTAGCTATACAATATATGGTAGAGGGGAGGAACATTTTTCCCCCAGTATTTTACCAATAATGATACTCGTAAGCTGGGGGAATGCAGTTTTCACGTAGATATAATGCACGTCATAAATGTGCATAAGTGACCAAAAATTAAAAGCAACATCATTCAATTCAATTTCAATTCTCAACGTGTAAACTCGTATAGATTGTTAATATACATTTGAAATAAGTTTCGGAACACAAGAGTGAAATATATAAGAAAAATTTTATTGTCGTATTCACAGAGTTAATTCGCATCACTTGAGACGATGTTACTGTTCTTGTAGTTTGATACAAAATTAATCTCACCAAAAGTGGATGTAATATCTCGGATAAACAAAGAAAGAAAAAAAAAAGTAAAGTAAAAAAAATTTATTATCGCGTCGACGTAAACGTAATATATATATATCTATATATATATATACATATGTAGATATATATATATATATATATATATATATATATATATATATATATATATACATACATACATACATCATTTTCTTTCCTTTTCGTTTCATTTTAAAAGAAATCACAACGACAATTCAACCGGCTGTGAAGACAATTTTGCAATCATGGCCAGCGTATCTTATCAAATAGCAAATTTATTGGAAAAGGTAAACGTACATTTATTTTAATAAAATCTAACATAAAAAATTTGATTTATTTGCAAATTGTTGTTGAAAAATTATGTTTATTGTTGACTTCGTTCGGAAGTTAACCTCACTTTCTTTATCACTTTCTAAAGGAATCCTATTGATTTAAATCAGATTAGATTGCTTTTCTTTTATACAAATATTCATGTATATTATTTGATTTATAAGAATTTTGTGATTTTTATTTTAATGTATTGTTGTCATTTCTTTTCTATTATCTTACTTCATAAATATTTTTTTTTCTCAGATGACGTCCAGTGATAAAGATTTTAGATTTATGGCAACGAATGATCTGATGAGCGAATTACAGAAGGATAGTATTAAATTGGATGATGATTCCGAACGTAAGGTCGTAAAGATGTTACTTAAATTATTAGAAGACAAAAATGGAGAAGTACAGAATCTTGCTGTGAAATGGTATATTATTTTATTAACCTTTCTTTTTCTTTTTTTTTTTTTTTTTTTTTTATTTTGGTTAGATATAATATTTGTACGAATCATGAGATTACGGAAGTATTAAAAATTTTAGTTTAGGTCCACTAGTCAATAAAGTAAAGGAATACCAAGTAGAAATTATTGTGGATGCTTTATGTAGTAATATGGTATCCGATAAAGAACAGCTAAGGGATATTTCCAGTATTGGTTTGAAGACTGTTATTTCCGAACTTCCTTTAGGATCCAGTGCACTCGTTGCTAATGTATGTAAGCGCATTACAGGAAGATTAAGTAGTGCTATTGAGAAGGTATGTATTATTTCATATTTATTTATTTATTTTTTTTTTTTTATTTATTTATTTATTTTCCTTGAAAAAGAAAAAAGAAAAAAATAGAAAAAAAAAGAAAAAAAAGAAAAACCATTATACTATACTCCAAGTTTTACTTCAGCAAGAGGACGTGTCCGTTCAACTGGAGGCTCTTGATATTGTTGCCGATTTACTTTCCCGATTTGGAGCTTTATTAGTGACATTTCATTCGACTATTTTAACTGCATTACTACCACAGCTTTCCTCCCCACGTCAAGCAGTTCGTAAACGTACCATAGTAGCTTTGAGTCATCTCTTAACGTCGAGCAATAATTATTTATACAACAAACTCTTGGACCATTTACTAGAAGGACTTTCAACGCAAACGGCAAAAAATGTTATCAGGACATATATACAGTGTATTGCATCAATTTGGTAAATAGCGTACTTCTATTTATTTATTATTTATAAAAAAAAAAAAAAAAAAATTATTTTATAACTCTTATGAATTCCTTTATCATTATAGTCGTCAAGCGGGACATAGGTTCGGTGAACAAATAGAACGAGTTATGCCATTGATAGTAGGATATAGTAACGAGGATGATGATGAACTTAGAGAATATTGTTTACAGGCATTTGAAGCTTTTGTATATAGATGCCCTAAAGAAATAACACCACATATTAATCAGGTATTTAAGACAAGGTGATAATTATTTTTTTTTTTTTTTTTTTTTTTTTTTTTTTCTTATCGTTATACTAAAAAATTTCATATTGCTTTCGTTTTTTAGATCATAAAAATTTGTTTAGTATATATTACATATGATCCAAATTACAATTACGATGACGATATGAACGATCTCTCTGACGGGGAAGGAGTTGTTATGGAAGTAGAAGAAGATGGGGAGGATGATGCGGAAGATGAATACTCAGATGACGATGACATGAGTTGGAAAGTACGTAGAGCAGCTGCAAAATGCTTGGAAGCTGTAGTATCTAGTAGAAGAGAACTTCTGCCAGAACTTTATAAAGTTGTATCTCCAGCATTAATTTCTAGATTCAAAGGTAAACATTTTTAAGGAAATAAATTATATATTAAAAGTCAATAAATATTTTTTCTTTTTTTTTTCTTTTCAATGAAATTTGAATAATATTCTTTGATGATTGTAGAGAGGGAGGAAAATGTAAAGTCAGACATTTTCCATGCTTATGTTGCTTTGTTGAGACAAACAAGACCGGCAACTGGTGTGCCACTTGATCCAGATGCAATGGAAGACGATGATGGTAGTCCTATATCCTTGTTGCAACAACAAGTACCCTTAATTGTCAAAGCTGTACATCGTCAGATGAAAGAAAAAAGCATTAAAACTCGACAAGATTGTTTTTCTTTGCTCAAAGAATTAGTTCTTGTATTACCTGGTGCTTTAACGAATCATATACCTGCATTAATACCGGGCATACAGTATTCTTTAGGAGAAAAAAATTCTTCTTCTAACATGAAGATCGATACATTAGCCTTTGTACATACACTTTTGATAACTCATCAACCAGAAGCATTCCATGCTCATATGACTGTTTTGGCTCCTCCAATTATATCAGCAGTAGGAGATCCCTTTTATAAAATCACTGCGGAAGCACTGCTAGTGTTACAACAGCTTGTACAAGTTATTAGGCCTCATGGTAAATAAAAATTAATTAGATAATTAAAAATTCTTATGAACAAGTAAAACTCTCATAATGATATTTTTCTCTTTCTACCAGGTAAACAATGTTATTACAATTTTACTCCTTTGTCTGCTGACATTTATCACTGTACATTAATGAGGTTACGAACAGCGGACATAGATCAAGAGGTTAAAGAAAGAGCGATCGCTTGTATGGGACAAATTCTTGCACATTTTGGTGATACATTATCCAATGAATTACATGTATGCCTTCCTATATTTTTGGATAGATTACATAATGAAATAACACGCCTCACAACCGTTAAGGCATTAACTTGTATAGCTGCTTCACCTTTAAGAGTTGATTTAAAACCAATTATGGTATGTTTGTTTTATAACTTTTCACATAATTTGTGATAAGTTAATGAAAGTGTACATTTTCTTTTTTTTTTTCTCTCTCTCTTTTTTTTTTCTTTCTTTTTTTTTCTTTTTTTTTTTTTTTCTTTTTTTCTTTTTTTCTTTTCTCAGGAAGAAGCAATACCAATACTTGGATCTTTCTTAAGAAAAAATCAGAGAGCCTTAAAGTTATGTTCTTTACCACTTTTGGATACTTTAGTACGCAATTACAGTTCTGCTCTACACTTCGATCTGTTAGATACGGTAAATTACATGATTAAATACCAGAAAAATATTCTCTTATTATATTTAATAAAAATTAATCCTTTTTTTTTTTTTTTTTTCCTTCTTTTTTTTCCAGGTCACAACAGAACTACCTGCTCTGTTAAATGAAACTGACTTACATATTGCACAGTTAACACTTAATTTACTAACTACAATCGCAAAATTACATCCGGGTTCATTGACAAGAGTATCAGATAATATTCTACCGGAGATATTAGTACTTGTAAAGTCACCACTTCTTCAAGGTAAGCATTATAAACATTTAATTCATTAAATCATCTTCTTATAAAGAATTGACTGTTACCAGGTGTTGCATTAAGTTCTATGCTTGAGTTTTTCCAAGCATTGGTTCAAGCCGATATACCGGGTCTTGGTTATCGTGAATTGCTTTCGATGTTAGTTGCACCGGTTAATCAATCAGTTCTACATAAGCAAGCTTATCATTCATTAGCCAAATGTGCTGCTGCCTTGACAATCACTTGTCAACAGGAAGCACAAGCTGTAGTTGAACAATTTCTAAAGGATGTTCAAAATCCACAGAGCGATGCACAACACATTTTTGCATTGCTGGTTATTGGAGAGATTGGTAAACATGTGTAAGTCAAAATGAGAAGGAAATGTTTCTTCTTTTTCTTTTCTTTTTTTTTTCTCTCTCTAAAAGAAATACTCGTTTGTTATCTATTTTTTGTTTTTTTTTTTTTTTTTTTTTTTTTTTTTTTTTTTGTTTTTTTTTTTGTTTTTTTTTTACATATTCTTTATAGAGACTTAAGTGGAATAAATTCATTGAAACACATTATATTGAACTCTTTCTCGTCTCATTCGGAAGAAGTCAAATCGGCTGCTAGCTATACCTTAGGGAACATAGCGGTTGGTAATCTTCCAGAATATTTACCATTTGTGTTGAAAGAAATAGAGGCACAACCGAAACGTCAATATCTTCTTTTACACTCTTTAAAGGAGGTATGTTAATTGCGTTTAAATATAATAAATAATGTCTTCGTCGAATGTTATCGAGTTATTTTCTTTCTCTTTTATTTATTTATTTTTTTTTTATTTTTTTTCCTACAGATCATTGCTTGTCAATCTGCAAGTCCTTCTGGTGTATCGCATTTACAAAATTTCGTACCATCCATATGGATGCTTTTATACAGACATTGTGAATGTACAGAAGAAGGAACTCGTAATGTCGTCGCGGAGTGTCTTGGGAAGCTCACTTTAATCGATCCAGGTAGATTATTACCTACTTTACAAGAATCATTAAAATCACCCTCCGCACTTATGAGAACAACTACAGTCACAGCTGTTAAATTCACTATTTCAGATCAGGTAAAAATGTTATTTGTCATTTTTATCGTTATCGAATTATTAAATATTTTCATATAATTAAGTATGTATTTTTAAAGCCTCAACCAATCGATTCTATGTTAAAACAATGTATGGAAAACTTTTTGGTTGCTTTGGAAGATCCTGATTTAAATGTTCGAAGGGTAGCATTAGTTGCTTTCAATTCAGCAGCACATAACAAGCCTATGTTGATCAGAGATTTATTAGATTCTGTGCTGCCACATCTTTACACCGAAACCAAAATAAAGGTATAGCAAAAAAAAAAAAACAAAAAAACAAAAAACAGAAGTATATCTTCAATAAAAATTAACAGATGAACGAATTAACATTGATTTAATATTAACGAACGATTATTATAATTTCTTTTTCTCTCTTTTTTTTTTTTTTTTTTTTTTTTTTTTTCATATGCAGAAAGAACTGATCAGAGAAGTAGAAATGGGTCCGTTCAAACATACAGTAGATGATGGTTTGGATTTAAGGAAAGCAGCATTTGAATGCATGTACACATTATTAGACTCTTGTCTTGATCGATTAGATGTCTTTGAATTCTTAAATCATGTTGAAAATGGTCTCAGAGATCATTATGATATAAAGATGTTAACTTATTTAATGACCGCTCGTTTAGCACAGTTATGCCCAACAGCAGTTTTACAGAGTAAATTTTTTTTACATAATATAATTTAGAAATAATATCGTATAAAAATTGTATAATTTTTTACTTGTAGGGTTGGAACGATTGGTTGAACCATTAAAGAGCACCTGTACTATGAAGGTCAAAGCTAATTCGGTTAAGCAGGAGTATGAAAAACAGGATGAATTAAAACGTTCTGCACTTAGAGCTGTTGCTGCGTTACTTACTATACCAGATGCAGGTATGTATAATTATAAAATATATATATATATATATAAATGTGATTTCGTACGATGTCAAAATATGGAGAAAATATATGCAATGTAATTGTTTAATTTCTTTTCTTATTTTTTTCTTTTTTCTTTTCTTTTTTTTTCCAGACAAAAATCCATCATTAAGCGAATTCGTATCACAAATCAAGACGACACCAGAATTACAACCATTATTTGAAATCATTCAGAAAGACTGTACTGGCAATAACGTGAATGAAACTAATGCGATGGATCAGAGCTAAGAAGAGTTTACACCATTAACTTTTATATTTCACAGATCACTTATAGCTAAGCAGATGGGTGATCATACTATTCATAGTTTATTTGTATACGTTATTTTTCCATTATCGTCGCTACAATTTAAAACGATGTAGTTGTGATAAAAAAAAAAAAAAAAAAAAAAAAAAAGAAAAAAAAAGAAAAAAAAAAGGAAAAAGATAAAAAAAATACAATGTATGTGATTTCATGCTCTAATGTAATAAGAATTCATGCTTAAAAAAAAAAAAATGTATGTGAATGCATGTTCTGTATAAACATTGCAATAAATTTTCCGACATGCATTTTTTTTCGACAACATTAATATATATAAATATATATATACATATATATATATATATATATATATATATATGTATGTATATATATATATATCGTCATGTGTATCTCGATGTGATACAAAAAATATATCCAGGAGGCAATTAATAATCTTACTCTCGATTAAAATCTTCTTATTGCTCGACCTACTTTGTGTAAGGCCCTCCAAGGAAAATTTATTATTAGCACAACAAGAAGGTTGTTACAGAGTTATACTTTCGCAAGTGAACAACAACATTGCTGTTTATTTTGAATTCATAATATATGGAGTGATGTTAGAGGAACGAGTTATCAAACGACAAAGAAACATTGAATAATTAAATGAGATAGGATTTTCTAACGAAAATTAATAATTAGATACGATAATGTAAGAGAGAATTTAATTAATTAGCTACTTCTTGATAACTATAAAATCGACTTCGGAGTTTTCATTTATATTTAATTTTTGTTTTGTTTTGTTTTGTTTTTTCTTTTGCTAATAATATCACAATCGATACAATTATTTCTAATCGTTTGCCAATTAAGAAAAACTTTCTTAATTATTATGTAAAGGAGATCGTTAAAATAATAGGAATAATAAAAAAAAAAAAGCGAATAAACGAAAACGTCGACAACGTATTCATAACCATTTGTCGATTTTTTAATTTGTCATGCAATTTTTTCTATGATTTATGATTTAAAATTTGTTACGTACCCTACATACTTGACTTTAGTCACACATTCTATATCTTTTCTAATCTTTTCTATATTCATTATATACATATATATATATATATATATAAAACTAAAGATTTGTGAAAAAAAAAAAACAGAAAAATACAGTAATTAAAATTATCATAGAAATCGTTGAATGATTAAATTACAATTAAAAATCATATGACAAAGAATTTTGGATATTTTCGTGAATCATTGTAAGACAAGTTAGATATTAACTATTAGTATTATTACGAAAGAAATTGTGTGTTGATCTCTCGTAAGAATAAGATTAAGAGAAATAGATGTTCGGCTACATTCCACGAAGCGTCAAGGAATGTAACTTCTTTCATTGTAAAGGATCACGTAGATAGCCTTTACACTTGTAAGACGACCGCTTTTAACTCGAGATACACAGGCATATTTGGTCAGTACATGTATTTGATTATTTATATATATATATATATATATATAAATTGAAATGTATGTTCTGTTGTATGTATATATATATGTATGTACGTACGCATATGTGAGTACAGGTCCTGTATATATATAAGACGTCTGATATAGAGACCGATGATGCAGTACTCACATATATTCATACAATTGTGTGCATATGCTGTTCCAAGAAGAGGATTACGTATTTTCGCATAAGTCTCTTTTTTATCTCTTTCTCTCTCTCTTTCTCTCTCTGTGTATCTGTCTTTTTTTATTTTTTTTTCCCTTCTTTATGAAGCGTTATTTCTCTCATATAATTTTTCTTTCTATCGGAAATTTAATAACACAATTTTTTGTTCTACTTATTAATATCTAAACGTAATAAGTTTGAGACGATGATTTTCTTTGGGGGAAAGAAAAAAGAAAAAAGAAAAAAGAAAAGAAAAAGGAATATTTTTCTAACACGTAGATTTATTAAAATTTCGAATGAATCATTGTACGTACGTATCTATCATTTTATATGTACATATAAATTAAATCGTAATAATTTTTTTTTTTTTCTTTTTTTTTTTTTTAGCGATTAGATTGATTTACGTAGTAGAACCCTGTCGGTAAAGAAATTTAAAATAAAATGTAAATGTTTTTATAAATATTTCTCTTATAGAGGGATACTTCATTTAAACAAAACAAAAAAAATAACATTATTCTTTTTTTTTTTCCTAACAATTTGATTGATTCACGTGGTCGGAATCCCAATCGTTAAAGAAACTTACAAAAATTATAAGAGGATTCGTCAATCATTTTTTTTAGGGGAACATCCATACATATTCCATTTGTACTTTTTTTTTTTTTCTTTTTTACTATTCCGTAGAACGTGCTTCGCGAGTGAAACAAACGTGTATGGAATATCTTCCCTTTTCTTTATTTTTTCTTTTTTTTTTTTTTTTACTCTCTTCCGAATGCATTAATAAATCCCCGCTGGCAGAACAGGATCGTATCTTTCGAAGGAGAGAAACCGGTCGGTTAAAAATTCCCGCCAAAACTGGCACCCTAAAAGGAGTCAATTATAAAATAAGAAAATATATAACCTCTAACGTATATGTAATGAGGTTAATCGTAATAGTAGTAGCGATGTTTGTCTCACGTTGTCTCGGTTAATAAAATAGAATAAAATTAGAAGAGACACTCGGAAAGGTACGTTAACTTCTATTCGTGCTAAATATGTTCGCCGGATATATGTACATACATATATATATATATATATATATATATATATATATATATGCATACATAGTTATAAATATATACGAAAAATCGTTTGAATTCGTGGTGGAGTATAGATAATATGCGAATGACCGCAAACGCCAAAACAACATATGTGCATACGTATAAATAACAACATTTTCGGTATGAAAAGAGACAGAGAAAAAAAAAAGAAAAAGAAAAACAAAAAAACAAAAATAAGATAAAAATAAACGATTTGTCGATTAATCCAATAAATATTGCATTTGAAAGGGATAACGTTGTTGCTTGGATTTGTTTTGATACGATCAAGGTGAATCAAGATTTCGTAAGTAAAAATGTAAGAAAAGAAAAGAAAAGAAAAGAAAAGAAGAGAAAAGAAAAGAAAGGAAAAGAAAAAAAAAAGAACAAGGGAATTACCTAAGTCATCCCTCGCGTGTGAAAAGGAAAGAGTAGACTGGGAAGACGGTTGACGGACGGTTCATCGAACGGCGGCTCATCCCTCTCGATTCGTTCGAGCATTCTGATTGGTCCCGCGAGTTGTGCGAGGTGGTGGGGCGAGATAAAAAGTGGAGCGCGAGTGGCAGAGCAGCGCACTCTGCAGCGGTAAACCCGGACGAGAGGAGAGGTTATTCGGTAGAATCGGTATTTCTACGAAAGAACGATAGACAAACATATGCGTGCTTTGAAATATTTTTCGAGAAGTGTCTGTCATCGATCAAACGTTATTAAATACAAAAATTATACGTTAGAAATTTTTCACGTCCTCGTATAATTTCCTCATCCTCGTCGTCCTCGTTGTTGTTGTTGTCGTCGTCGTCGTCGTCGTCGTCGTCGTCGTCGTCGTCGTCGTCGTCGTCGTTATCTTCGTCGTCGTCGCCGTTGTCGTTGTCGTTTACGAAAGAAGAAAAATAAAGAAAAAGAAGAAAAAAATAAAAAAATAAAAAAATGTGCGTCCGTACATTGGCCGGTAACGAAACATTCAATCCGATGGAAATACGACAGGAAGAAAATAATACTCAACGGCAAAATAATAATAAACTTAAAAAGGCCAAAGAAAAATATATGAAGATTCACGATGAGATGATTGCTAGAGAACTTCAAGTTATTCAAGAACGTCGTAGAGTCGATCAATTTTTTTCACCTGATATAGCCGACGATATCCTTACTGCTAGTACCATCAAATACAGCGTATTTATTAATGTCCTGTCGAGATATTACGAGACTGTACAGAGAAGTAAAATTTTTAAGTAAGTATTATTGTATATGCATGTTCTTCGCGTTATTATTGTTATTATTATTATTATTATTATTATTATTATTATTATTATTATTATTATTGTTATTATTATTATCGTGATTTCGTAAGCGAGTAACTATGATTGCGATGACGATAATGATCGATATCAATGTTATATTAAAAGAAATCGTTTCTTTTCTTTTTTTTCTGTTTTTTTTTTTTTTAAATTTATTTATAAAGTATCATTAATTAACTTTTTACGAAGGATGTTATTCCCATATTACTTTTAATCTTTTAATTTTAATTAAGAAAACAAAATGGCAGTAGACTTGCCGAAATCATTAGTAGAAAGTAAGTTTAATGCTCGCCTGATGGATAGGTCACCTTGCATTCTTGTGGACGTAGAAATTCATAGGAGAATTATTAACTATAAATAAAATAAAAGAAAAAAAAAAAAAGAAAAAGAAAAGAAAAGACTATTCGTCTTTTTCGTTCGCCATTCATCATTGTCATTCACATCCACTTTGTAATATGTATTTATAAAACTTAACAAATTTGCTATTACATTAGGAGGTGAAAAAAATTTTCCTTAGTCTCATTTTATTATTTGTGGACAAATTTTTCTTCGATCTATTTTGAATAATAACATTTTCCCGCGCAAAAAAGTAAAATACCAGTCGGTAAATAAATCATAATATTGATGATCGACAATTTACCATTCACATAAATGTATTTATTTATGTATATAATTAAATTGCCTTACCTCGATTAATATTATCGGTACGTCCGTGTAATAATAATTGGACCCGAAGCGTATCTTGAACTTTTGTATAAATGAAAGAAAAAATGAAAAAAGAAATAAGATGGGAAAAAAAAATGAGAATGTATATTTACATTTCACATAACTCTTGGAATACGAATGAACGGAGGTTAATAATCCTCTTATGAATGAAATACATAACGATAGTATTTACTTTACACTCATTCTTTCTTATGAGTCATTATTTATTTATTTGTTTATTTTCTTTCCCTTTATCTTTTTTTTTTTTCTTCTTCTTCTTTACAATTCTCGATAGAACAAAATTATTCGTATTATATTTTTTATTACTTTTTAATTTTTTTATTATTTTTTTATTTATTTTTTTTTTTTTTTTTTTTTTCATTTGATTCATTCATTTATTGTCACAGTAATTTTGTTTTATTTACAATTTTTGATTGGATATTTTTTATTGAAATGATTAGAATTTAATGAATGAGGAAATAAATATGAGACGAGAAATAGAAATAGTAGCAAAGCATTTAGTTCATTCCAAGCAATCTCTCTTCGTGTCCTCCATGTCTCTTCTTCTTCACACTGTAACGTAGTGTATCACTACTCGTTCAGGCGTGAACATACATGTGTATGTGTGTCTATGGACATAGCTCTCTCACGTATTCAAAGCGTATGCATATATATATATATATATATATATACATGCTAGACGTTTGATCGATGCTTAAATCAAGATTGCAAGTGTATATATATATGTATGGGTGTGTGCAATCTAAACGATGGGTTGCGTGTCGTCTTGCACGTTTCCCCGTTGCTCTTGATAACTCGATATATAATATATGTATATTCGAATATATATGTATATATATATATATATATATATAAGTATATATATATATATATATGTATATGGGAATGATATTCGATTCTCATTAGCCCGCATTTATTTTTTTTTCTTTTTTTTTTTTTTTCAAATCGATACGATGCAATAACGTGAGAAACTTTATCTTGGTGATCTAGTGCAAAAAAAAAAAAAAGGGAGAAAATTTAGAGAGAAGGAAATGAAAGTGCATAATCGACGATTATGTCTGGAGAACTTTTTTTTCTTATTAAAATTTGAATATTAAAGAGAAAGAAAATATGCAAGGTAACTTGTGCATGTCCTCTGCTGCTGTATAATCTGACCAATGAGAAGATTCGATTTCGTTTCATTTCCGACAAGATTGAGAAGCACTGATCTAAACGAATTATTTATTTACTTATTCGTTTTTAATCATTGTGTTAATATTTAAATAAAAGGAAAGTTATTCTGTATTCGGGAAGATTTATATATCAATTTTTTCAATCGAAAATTGAATATTAAAGTTTATGTAATATGCGTACTAACCAATAAACAAAAAGGTCTCGATTTGTGATTAGATTCGGAAAGATTGAGAGGCACCAAATATATTTTCTATATAATATAATATCTTGTATTAATATTTGAAGAAAATGAAATGATATCTTCAGGAAGATTTATAATCATTTTTTCGATAATAATTTGTATATTAAAACTTATATGTATAATGACCAATAAGAATGTTCGATTCGAAAGAATTGAGAATCATTAAATTCGAACGCATTTTCACCTTAATTTAATATTTTCTATTAATATTTAAATAAAGAAAAAAAATAAATAAAAAGAAATTGCGTATATCCAGAAAGATTTATATAAATATTTTGATAAAAATTTAAATATTAAAATATATATATATATATATATATATATATATATATGCGCAACAACCAATAGGAATGAAGGAAGGAAGGAAGGAAGGAAAAGAACTGAGAATCACTGAATCATAAATGCACATTTTCTGCATAATTAATACTTTCTAATTATATTTTCAATTAATATCAAATGATTATTATATCGACATTCTTCAATTGAGTTTTTCTTTGCAATCTTTCAGAATTAAACCTTAAGCTTGTCTGGTATGTAAAAGTTATTATCTTTTTTCTTTCCTGTCCTTCGTTCACGTTCCGTAAATAACGGATGTAAGGGAATTGGCGATTCTCTATTATATGATTACGACCTACCTACGTAGCTCAGTAAAATACGTAGAATATCTGATGAATGATTTTTAAATTTCGAGCCAAGGTCCACTCTCTTTTTCTCTCTCTCTCTCTATCTCTCTCTCACACACACACACACACACATATACACAAATGTAGATGCATGTCTCTCTTTCTCTCTCTTTGTTTTCTTACACACTTTATAGGTTATTTACATAGATAGGTGGTATGGATTGTATCTCTTTTCTGTCTCTCTCTTTCTCTCCCTTTCTCTCTCTTCACATTCACTTTTCTCTTACACTTTATAGGTTATACACATATATACATAATGATGTCTTATCAAATTCGTATTGTTGAACGAGAAACGAGATCAACAAATTGAAACTCGTCAAATAATGATTCGACTTTTTAAGAGATTTCATATTTTTTCTTCTTCCTTTTATCGGAGAAAAAGAATTAAAATCATTCCGATTGTAGAAATCCAGATTTTTCATCGAAGTCACGTATATCGTCTGTGTGTGTATATATATATATATATGTATGTATGTATGTATGTATGTATGATATGAGAAATATTTCATTAAAGTAATCTATGATTCATGACTTTTTTCTTTAATGTTATTATTTCTTTCGTGACGATTTTTATATCTCTCTATCTCCATCTCCATCTCTTCTCTCTTAACACATCAGGAAAAAAATTGCATATTGTCAGCACATTTATGATATGATAAGTAAAAAAGAGAATCTAATCAACAGGTGGAATATTTTAACGTCATTGTAAATCATTCATTCAAATCTTCCCGATATATATGTATGTATGGGGAAGGAAAGGAAGTTGTACATATATACATATATTTATCATTTATTTATAATATATATTATGTAATATTTACTAAATACAAATGGCATTTGATCAGAGTAGTATTTAACCTTAAATGAGGTTAATCTAGATTATTGATCAAATAACACTAAAGTAAACTAAATAAAAAAAATCATACATATATATATATATATATATATATATATATATATATATATATAGAGAGAGAGAGAGAGAGAGAGAGGGATTTTTATTACTCTATTATGTGTCTAATTTTAATAAAAAATTACGAGTTATCTATTTACACTAAAAATTAAGCATACAAAAGAGAAAAAAGATACAATCATTATTGACGTATATATTTCTCAGAGCTTACAGATATTAAAAAAATTATATACATATAAATACATATAAAATGTATATATACGGACATACACACGTCTTAATCATAGTTCAAGGCACTTTCCGAATAATCTGCTTTATATAGAGATATATACATATATATATATATATGTATGTATATATTCGAAAAATAAATCTGTTAGATAATATATATATATATATATATATTGAGTCTATTTCCCTTATCATTACACACACACACACATGTATGTAGCGTCTATTTCCCTTATCGTTACGTCACACGACAGTCTTGCCCAATTATCGAACATTTAAGCAGGAAATGAAATTCGAGGTTAATCGATTCGAAAATTTAATGACAAAAAGAATTTTTCAATAAGATCAGATAAATAACTTTTAAATTTACGATGATTACACAATGGATATTGTTTATAGATATTTCTTTTTCTTTTCTTTCTTTTATTTTTGTATCACGTTCTTTCTAATTTTTTTTTTCTTCTTTTTTTTTTTTTTTTTTTTTTTTTTTAGAGGTTAACAAATTTCTAAATAAATTTTCCAACCACTTAAAAATTTCTATATTAATAATTTAAAGGAAAAAAAATTTACATAAAATACATATACGTGTGTGTTGGAATATAATAATGGTTAGATAGATAATAAATTACGCAATCATAGAACATTTTTACGCATCATTGGAGAGACATGAATTGGCCTAGTTCCAAGCAAGCAAAATCCGCTAATAAGATCCGTTACGTTTATACACACTTTTATTTGAATCATACACACACACACACACACACATATATATAGCAAAAGATACCTAAGTATTACGATGGCTGGTTACTTGAGCAAAGTTCGCAGAAACGTAGTTAAATATCGTTTAGAAGAGAGTAACAAGCTGAAAAAAAAATAATTTCATCACTTTCTTACACGTGCCTTGTAAGCAAAAATAAAATTAAGTTTGTGTATGTGTGTATGTATATGTATATATAAAACATTTTTTCAAGCTGCTGTTACAAAAGTTAATTTCGAACGTTTCTTTTAAAATACATATATTTTGCGTTGTAAAGTGATAAAGTAAAAAAATTAAAAGTATTATGGTTATGAATTCATAAATATTAAAAAAAAAAAAAAAAAAAAAAAAAAGAAAAAAATTAATAAATAAATAAGAAACAATAGAGTCAAAAAGATTGTTTAAAATGAAGGAAGAAAAAAAAAAAAAGAAGAAGAGAAGAATATTTTACCTTTGAAGACGAATAATTCGAATGATTATTATTATTTCTCGACAGGTAAAATCGAAGAGATATCGATTCGTTTATTCGTAGTCGTCTCTTTCGATATACCGATTTCTAATATATGATAACGACCGCGAGAAGATGTGGTTATTGCGATAGAAATATGGTAAGACATTCGAGATGATAAAACAGATTAACTGTTTTATCATAAATTAATCATGTTAGGTAAAAAGTTTGTGAATGATTTGATAAAATGAAAATATTGAGAGATTAGTATTGATTCTTTAATCAAATTCGTGGCGTCAAAAAATTAATATTTGAAAATAAATATCGATTTGAAAAAAAAAGAAAAAAAAAAGGAACTTCGAGATCTGTATCGATTCTTTTATATCGATTGCGGCGGCAAAATTTGTATTTAAATGAATTTGAGAATGAAAAATAAAAAAAAAAAAAAAGGTTTTCTTTTTTTAATGGATAAAAATTTGTAACGATTTATGCATATAAATAATACATCTGTTTTTGCGGTTTCCATTTATTTTTTCATATTTAAAAATAGTCGTCTCTCCGTCTAATAAGGATAGATGTTTGGTTGACATACTTATTCAGGCCATGCTAAATATTCTCGCCTTTACAATCTGCACAAGCTGTGGTTTGTTATCCTTTCAATGTATACATTTGATGTATATATTCTCCACGTTCTGCCGTAGTATGCTAAAGTTAAAATTAATAGTACTCGAACTATGTTATTATTAAATAAACTCTTACTTAACGCATCGTAAATAAAGAAATTAAAATTGATTATTTTACAATTGATTATATTACAATTTTATATTTAAATATATTTATATATGTGTACAATAATTATGAAATATTGATATTTTTATAATGAAAATAATAATTGATAATAACAAAAATGATTTATTTTTGTTATTAGAATTCTCTTTTATACGGCTCAACCAGCACACATTATCATGATAGTAGCCGTTCTCTTCGTGACATCAATCTTAGTACCATCAAGAGACAAGATCTATGTAACTAACTCTTCAAGAATTACATCTTTCATTTATCTCGCTTCTTTTGTCATGCATTTTGGTGCACAAGTTTGGATGACTTTTGTTTCAGGTAATATAAAAATTTATATTTCTTAAGCTTAATATTTTTTATTGATTGATATATCAATCCAATATATTATTTATTTGTTTATAGGTCTTTCCTTATATTTTGCCCTTCCACGACATACCTTTGGTGAGGTACAACGTGTACTCTTCCCTCGTTACTTCACCATCAATGCATGCTTAAGTTTAATCACATTACTCATATTCGTAAAACATCATCCGATATATACATGGGATACTGAATTAACTATTCAGGTTTGTATAAAATTATATTATAATTATAATATATTTTAAATTATATAATAATATTATTTTATATTTATAATAATATATGAATAATATTATAATTAAGAAATATTGTTTAAAATAAATTATATATAAATACACATACACACATATATATATATATATGTGTGTATATTGATAATATGATAATAAATTTTAGGTCATTGGAATGTCAGGAGCTTTCTTCTTGGAACTATTAATACGTCTGTATCTTACACCACCACTTTTGCAATTGATCATTCAGAAAAATGCTTTAGAACGAGCCGCAGGCGTAGGTAATGAAATTGGCCGACATAATCCTGGTCCTTTGAAGCACTGCCCACATTATCTCAAAATACATAATGCATTTCGACGTGTTCACGTTTCCATTGCGATGGGTAATATGCTTACTATGGCTTGCACGGTTCTACATCTTCATTATATTGCAAGCAAATTATGCGTTTTATAAGAAAAGGTTTTACTCTTCTTCTTCATTTTCTTTTCCTATTTTTTGCATAGTCGATAAAAAAAAAAAGAAAAAAAAAAAAAAAGAAAAAAAAAATTGTATTCCATGAAATAGTGCTTAATGTCCATCAGACGGAAGAATATTTTTGATAAGCAACTATATACAAGTTTGAATTATTCATTAATTATTCAAGTAATTAATTAATTAATTAATTATTGTTGGGTGCTAAAAAAAAAGAAGAAGGTAATTTCTTCCATAGATTTTTTTTTTTATTATTATTATTATTATTATTATTATTATTATTATCATTATTATTATTATTAATTAGGATTGTTTAAATGAAAGTGATATGATGAAATTTTAACTTGAATTTGGATAGATTTTCTTTTTCAAACAAAAACAAATTTGATCTTTTCTGAATCGATAATGAAAATGCTTGTGAACAGAAGGAAGCCTCGAGGAACTCATTGTACTCTATATCTGAGGATACAATCGTATTTAGTAAAAAAAAAAAGTTTATGTATTTAATAAAATTAGTCTTCTCCTGTTAACGTATCATTTATATTTCATCGGCGATAATAGATACTCAAGATAGTAAAGAATATATCTGAAAGAAGAAGAAAAAAAAAAAAAGAAAAGAAAGAAAGAAAAGAAACTGAGCTTATTCTAACGTTGCGTAGAATATGAATTCAGTGAATTCAAAGATATTCTAATAAGAAACTTCATGCAACTTCGCTTACTCTTATTTTATCAAATTCTAACAAGATATTAATGCAAATCTATTTTGAATACACAACTCTGGACATAATTAACGATGTACGAAATGATAGATTAATATTAATTAATTCTAATATATAACAAAATTTTTTAGGCTTAGTTTATAAAAAATGATCTGTTTACAAATTTTCTATTTAATATTTACTAAATTATTCATTTGTTTGAACGAGTGACATGGATGTATGTATTTATGAGTGTACAAAAAAAAAAAAAAGAAAGAAAGAAAGAAAGAAAGAAAGAAAAAGATTTATTTAAATACACCGTAAATAATACATTTAAAATTAATTAAGATAGCAAAAATGTGTGTTCTAAATGCAAATCTTTAATTCTTATCTTGATATTCAAATAAGAAAGTTGTATTAGTTAGGCAATTTACTTGACATTGTCTTGTATAATTCACATATAAATCAATATATTAATATATTGTGAATATATTACAAGGATTATATGCTTTCGAAAGAATACAAAGAATGTATTTATGTAAACAATCCTCAGATAGTTACTTTGAAAATACTAATGCACAGTCATTTGCTCAATTTTTAGACTGTGAAAGGCTTGCTCTGTATCAGAGTTCATACTATTTATTGAAGTAGATGTACAAAATGTAGAATAAATTTGTCGAATGATTATTATTGTTGTTGTTGTTGTTGTTGTTGTTGTTGTTGTTGTTATTATTATTATTATTATTATTATTATTATTATTATTATTATTTGTGACATATTTATCGGTCAAAGAAAAGAAAAAAAAAAAACAATAATATTACATAATCATGTTGTATTATTCGTTCATATAATCTGTGAAATACAATGCTGTATATATGATCTAAAATGATAATTATATAAATTAAGGCATTTTTGTACATAAATCAATTGTATCATAATACAATCATTATTCCAAGATTATAATTATAATTAAATGATACAATAATCATTATTATCATCATTTTAATATTATCGCTTATACGTGGTCACTTCACTTTTTTTAAATATAAAATTTGACTATTTATTTAGAAATTCAATGATATTATAATATAAAAAAATTTATTAATAAAATTAATCCGTCTATCTGAAAAATTAAATCAATAAAATATATTGTCTACGAGAAACTATAATGAATGACTTCCATTAATGTTTTTATTTTTAACAATTGATGTTATTAATGAGAGAACACGCTATTCAACTGATTACTGAAATTTTATATTGAAATTTGAATTATTGCATATATAAAAAATTCTTTAGTAACAGCCATATATATATATATATATATATATATACATATATATACATATATATATATATATATATATATATATATATTAGTTTACCTCCTAGAGTATCAAAATCTTATATCTAAAATTAATACTACGCTTTTATTATAAAATACTTTTAAATAATCACAAACAATTAAAACATTGATGCAAATGTCTTATGAAGATAATATAATGATGATAGTCAATGATACATTAAAAATATTGTCGATATTTAAAGTTCTCATAACATATATCGATACGATATTTAAAAGTAATCGAATTGCTACGGTTCGTCTATGAATTCTTAAATGTTTAAAATACGCTAAATAACTTAATTAATAATATACTATATTATAAACATATTGCGAAGTAATGGCAATCATATTTTATATAACGATATACAAGAATTTTTCTCCTTGGAAGGATGAAAAAAAGTTGCTATAGATAAATATTTTTTTCCTCAATTAATATCGATAAATACATTGGACTATATAGACATATATACAATAAATAACAAGATACAGCATTGTACAACTAAATAAACCTTAATTGCACAAGTAAGAAATATTCAATTGATATTTTGACTGGACACATTATTAATAATGTACAGTCATAGATTTGAAGATTCTTTAGAGAGTTATAACATATTGTAAAAAAAAAAAAAAAAAAAAAGATAAAAACCAAAAAACAAAAAACAACAAAAAAAAAAAAAGAAAAGAAAATTCTTACACTACATATGTACAATATACTATGTATACAATGTTCGTATTATATAGTTACGTATATATAATGTATGCACATACGTTTATTTATTTTTCTTTTTTCTTTTTTTTCTTCTTCTTTTTCTTTTTTTACATGTAGCGTATGTCCATACACAGATATACATATATGTTATTAAAAATCTTAAATAAATGGAAGATTTATCCATCCAGTTCGATAAAATGAAAATTCCAAAATTAAATGATAATTTAAAAATTGAACAAATAGAACAAAAAAAAAAAAAAAAAAAAAAAAAAGTAAAGTCTCGGGAAGTCATATTTTTATACTCTAAGAATTTCTGCCGCTTTGTTGTAACAAATAGCAATCCAATCGGGTTGCGTAGCACCCCATTGGATTTGATTTACTTCTCCTTCCGCTGCTGTATAAGCAAGAATCGGATCTTCTATGGCCCTAGGCATTTGTTGTATATCCCAAATTAATGCTTGATGATCATCCGCCGCAGTACAAATATGACAAGAAGAGTGCGGTGCCCAAGCAATACCATTAACGCTTGCTCTATAAATTGAAAATCAAATAATATACGCAATATATAATTCGTATATACATCAAGTAAAATATATATAATAAACACCTGTGATTATTTAATCTTGCGACCGGCGTGCATGGAACACGAACATCTAAAATGATAACTTCGCATGCGTCCATAGCAATAGTAGCAAGATAATTAGGATCTTGTTTATTCCATGCGAGTCTGAGTAATGGAGTATGTTGTGGATCTTCATAAATAATAGTTGAATGTTCCAAATGTCTTAAGTCAAACATTCTAACGGATCCATCGGCACCAACCGAAGCAAACATATCTCTTCCGCCACCGGCACGACTAAATGCTATATCGTATACTTCTTTATCGTGAGCTATTAATTGTGTTTTTACGTGTCCAGTAACAACATTTACTCTGCCTAAAACTTGTCCCGTTTCTAATCCCCAAATAGTACAGGTGGTGTCTATGCTCGATGTGCCAATTAAATTTGGATCAACTTCGTTCCAATCGAACGAAGTCAATGGCGCACAAAAGTCTGAATTTTTATTATTATTTAAAACACATTCCAAACGAGTTTCTGGTTCTACCGCTCTCCATACTCTCAAATAATCTCCCGAGGTTGCTAAAAGATCGGGAAATAGTCCTACAAAAAAAAAAAAAAAAAAAAAAAAAGAAAAAAGAAAAGGAGTCGCTTGTATATAACAAATTAAAAATACAAATAATATATTATACAAATGAAATTGTACCTTTACTATCCGGTATCCACATAATCTTTGTCGTTGGATAAGGATGATCGAATGTACTTTTGGCTATAAATTCAGAAGTCTCTTCGTCCAATGAAACAATTTGTACCTTATTATTATATTCCTCTACGAAACTGCCAAGTGCCAAACGAAAACGTTTGTCCGGTCTTACGGACCAATTCATACTGTACAAAGACCATGGAGCTTCATATTTATAAATCTCTTTTCTCTTTGGTGGTACACTATGCAAAGCCATTGTATTAATAACAATATTTCAAAACTTTTTATAAGACACTTTCTGAAAAGTATAACAATGACTATGTCCAAAAATTTGATAACTTCCTATTAATATTTACTGCATAATATTCTAATATAATCATCAATTGGTTAATTTATGAAAAACATTATGGCTAAATATGTGTGTCATGTAAGATAAAATTTCCAAATGACAATAAATAATTATAGATTTTATTTATTCGTGATAAACAATTATCCAACTGACACCGTACACAAAACGTATAAACAAATGAACCAACGCTCTCAAATTTGCGGTAACGTTACCGAAGAAAATTATGTTATATAGAAGAGTAATCGAAAATTTTTGCGGAAGAATAGGATTCTGTTTAAACCTTGCCGCCGATAGATTCGCTAGTGTCGTCCTCAAATACGCTCTCTGATTGGTTACATTTGACATTTAAAACTATATTCATTTAACCTTACTTTTATAATATTTTACAGCAATAATTAGTACGAGCATAATGCTTCGATCGATTTTAATGAATAAAATCTCGTCTTAGTTATAAGAATATTATACAACGAATACCCGCTTACATCTTACAGAATCCTGTATCTGTGAAAGTAATCAGGAAGATATTAATAAAAATAATAGTAATAATAAGATTAATAACAGTAGTAGTAATAGTAATAGTAATAACAATTAAGCAAAATATTTTCCATCACTTATTATCGATTCCAAATTTAAAAATACAAAAATAAGAATAATGCTCACTGAACTTTGAGTATTCGTTAGAAAATAATAAAAAAATTACATATAATAATATATTTCATTGTTTTAATATTATTTGAAACAGATCGATACTTGTACTTTTATACCGACAGTTAATGAAGTGTTCATAGTAGTTGGTAAAAAAATAAAATTTAAAGTGATAAGAGTTTCAGTAAATTCCCGTAAAATAATAAATACACCGATATTTCATAAATGAGAAAATGTATCTAACTTCATTACAAACTTCTGCGCAAACTCGAAAATTAAGCGGGAAAGCGATCACTATTTTCCAAAGGATTTACAGACAATTTTTCGTAATTCGTACGAACCAAATACTACGAAAAATTCTTTTTAATATCTTTGATGTATTAACATGAAAAAATCAACAATAATACGCTTATTTAATATGCAGCTATGATTTGGCGGGAAATTGTGATATTCTAATTGGTAGCTGCAATCTGAGCAGCAAAGTAATAAACTTCTGACCAATCATGACTTCGGATAGCGTTATTTTTTAACATTGAAGCTAAGATTATATACGAAGGTGTCCGGCTGGATTATTCAGTCTTCTACGAATATCATTGAACAAATTTTCAGATAAAACTACGTAGAAAAAATGCCACTTCAATTATCAACCAAGGAAAATATTCGTAAACGCGTAGAAGATATTACTTTAAAAGAAAAGGTAAATTTATAAGCATTATAATAATATTGACAATATATGTATTTATAAAATAATATCTTATTTCGATTATTTTAACATTGAGATATTTCACATTGAAACATTGAATTTTATTCCAATTATTTGATTTAATCATTTAATCGTACGTCGTTAACATTTGTAGACCAATATTATTAATAGAAACAAAAAAAAAAAAAAGAAAAATTTTTATCCTTACAAAATTCAATTCAATTCAATTCAATTTTGCATTTATTCTAAAAATTTTATTTTCCAACATTTTTCTATTATAAATTTATCATTTTCCTGTCTATATTACTTTTATATAATTATATATGTATATATAATTATATATATATATATATATCTATTTATTATATCTATTTATTATCTTCAAATATTTCTTAATCACATACAATTAGAACATATATGCATTCTAGTATTAATATATAGTATTGAAAAATATTGGTGACTAGATAACTATAAAAAAAAATTAATATAAGAACGATTAAGTTCTGTGATTACTAAATACATTACACATTTTACACTTAACTAATCTCTACATTATTATATAAACGATTTTATTGTCATATTAAAATCAAGAATTCAAAATGTATAAAATATAAGTTAAAAATTGATAGAATCGAAGTTAATTCATTCAATCAATTTTATATCATCGTATGTATTATATTATAGGTTATGTTTTAGTATGATTAGATACTGTGTTCTTATAGAAAATATATAAAATTTATATATATATATATATATATGTATACATACATATATATGTATATGAAATATGCTTAATTTGTTATATTTAAGGATTTTGATCAGTACATTGAAAATTATGAAAGATTTTAAATAACACAATGTTGAAATGTAAAATGTGTAATAATCTATTACTGTCAATTTTGTAATTATTTCAAAATTTCCTTTATGATGTCATCTATCATATTTTGCACATTATTATAATATGAGGTTATGTTTAACTAAACATAATTTTTCATGATGTCATTAATAAAGGTATGATGATAAAAATGTAAGTTTAATATTTTTTTTTATTAAGTTATCTATGATTATTAGTATATCGATTTATCATAATAATATCATTGAACTTTCTTAAGATTTAATATGTTATTAACACGATTTTAGACATCACCCAAGAAGTTATGTGTTAATTCGCCAGTTTTCCAGGAGAACAGTTTAAAAAATGGAGTTGGAGTAAGGAGATTATCTTTATTAATTTATTTTTCTGTTATTTTTTTTTTTTTTTTTTGTATATGTTCAATTTACATTAACAATATAATTATTCTTCTTTTAGATTAATCAAACGAAGGCCGTACAAAAAATTCAGCTGAAAGATAATGAATTTAATTCTGAATTAGAACCATTATTGAAAGAAAACCCACGTAGATTCGTTATATTTCCCATACAATGGCCTGATATTTGGCAAATGTATAAAAAAGCAGAGGCATCGTTCTGGACTGTTGAAGAAGTTGATCTTACTAGGGTATTTATAATTTTAATCCCCCATTTATTTTATTTATATCTTTTTTATTTGTTCAATCAATCAAATCAAACATATTTAAAATGTTATTCTATAGGACATTGTCGATTGGAAAACTTTAAATACCAATGAAAGGCATTTCATAACTCATGTTTTGGCTTTCTTTGCTGCTTCTGATGGAATTGTAAATGAAAATCTCGTAGAACGTTTTAGTCAGGAAGTACAAGTTACAGAGGCACGTTGTTTCTATGGATTTCAAGTAGCTATGGAAAATGTCCATTCGGAAATGTATTCGTTATTAATCGATACATATATTATGGATCCTAAAGAAAGGTAAAAATAAATCAAATATTAGCAATAATATATTATCGTTCCATACGTGAATTAAAGTTTAATTTTTTTTTTTTTTTTTTTTTTCTCACAGAGATTTCTTATTTAATGCTATCGAAACTCTTCCTTGTGTTGCCAAAAAAGCAAACTGGGCATTGAATTGGATCAATCATGAGAGCGCGACATTTCCAGAACGTGTAGTTGCATTTGCTGCTGTTGAGGGAATATTTTTTAGTGGTAGTTTCGCAGCCATTTTCTGGTTAAAAAAGAGAGGCCTAATGCCAGGCCTAACTTTTAGTAATGAACTAATATCTAGGGATGAGGTTTGTATTAAAAAAATATTCTAATTTATTATATAATGCAATTGTGAAAATATAATTCCTAACGTTATATTTTTCCTCAGGGATTACATTGTGACTTTGCATGCTTAATGTTTAAACATATTGTACAAAAGCCTTCCTGCGAAAGAGTAACCTCCATTATAAAGGATGCAGTAGAAATTGAAAAGGAATTTTTAACAAAGGCACTACCGGTTGAAATGATTGGCATGAATTGTACACTTATGTGTGAATATATAGAATTTGTTGCAGACAGATTACTTGTTGAACTTGGCTGTCAAAAGGTATACAATAATATAATAAAATATTTCTTTATTTTTCTTGTCTCTTTGTTAGCAAAATATAACAAAAACAAAAAACAAAAAAATAACCAATTAAATTCTTTTAGATTTATATGTCTAAAAATCCATTTGATTTTATGGAACAAATTTCGTTAGAAGGTAAAACAAATTTCTTTGAGAAGAAGGTCGGAGAATATCAAAAGTTTGGAGTTATGCAAGAAAAGGTTGAATCACATTTTACAGTTAATGCTGACTTTTGATATAATGACATTATAGTACTTGAAATAAGATGGACTTTAGCAAGATAGAAAACGTGATTTTCGATTCTAGCGATATATATATATATATAATGTTATAAATAACTTTTCTACATATTTTTTAACAATTGAAGAATATCAACAAATCACTTAAATATCAAATTGACAGTATATGATGACTTATATGTATTTTTTTTTTTTTTTTTTTTTTTTTGTTATTGTCTACTTTATCATTTTATTCTTTGACAAAAATATATTAATCATGAGAATTAACATACAAATATTTTTTGGATGAATATGAAATATTAATCATTAGAATAAAATTTCTTCACGTTTTGTATTAATTCATTATATTGTTGATAAGTTCATCTTAAGTACAAATTAATGATAAAATATTATTTTTTCTTGTGAAAAAATGATATACCTTGAAATTGTAAAAAAATTAATTTATTTATATTTGAAACTTAAAATATTTATCTTTCGAATGATTGAAATTTTTTGAAAAAGTGCTATCAGTATTTTGTGTATATATCTTGTATGTATGTATATATAATCTACAATAAAATAAAAAATAACATGGATTATATAATTAGGAATTATTAATTTTAATATTAAATGTTGTGTGCATACATATATATATATATATATGAATATTTATTGTATGTACATTATTGGAAGACCCATTGATATAAAATTGAAGTTATATATAAACAAACATTGTTTACAAATTAAAATTTTTATGTTAGGCTTAATCAAAATATTGAAAAATTTGCATGTTTTTTTTTTTGGAATGCACGATTAACTTGCATATCATAGTGTTATGAAACTTTTATTTGGATTTGAAACCGCTTTTTAATTGTTCAAGATATTGTTGACGACAATTCATATTATCAGCTGGTCTGTTATAAGGTGTCCATACAGGTTTTCCTATGAAATATCTTACAGCTTGTATATAATCCTAAAGAAGAAACAAATTGATACGTTTCAGATAAAAATAAAAAGAAAAAGGAAAAATGATGATTACATTATAATTCTATTTTTCCTTAAAGTAAAACTGAATGACTTACTTTAGTATCCAAAGTAAATCTATGATATATACCACTGGGAATAATGATCATATCTCCTGGTTTGACTTCAATACGAATCCATTGATCATCTTTATCTCTTACGTCAAAATAACCAGATCCATCCAGAACCAAACGTATTTCTTCTTCGGTATGGAGATGTTCAGTAAAGAAATTCTTTAACTGATATTTCAATGATTAGCCAAAAAGATTATACATGAAAGAATAGAAGAGATATGTTAATTTGATTTTACCTTTTCTTCGTAATTATCGAGACATTCTTTGGAGCATGTTATTTTATCTTCATAAGTATATCCACGTTTTCTTTTCAATTCTGTCAATGTTGAATCATTTAAATAATGCTCATGATCCACCTACAGTGTATATATATATATATATAAATATAGCAAAGAGCCATATTTAAGCAGTGTACATATATAAATATAAATATAGCAAAAATACTTAATTATTTATGATATATGAAATAAAAACAAAGAATCAATATTGCAAAGTATTTATCTGTAAAATATGTTATATATTGCTTAACCTTAAAATATTCTACACCACTAATAGCATACAAATCCGCCATTGACAAAAGATCCGATGATTCCTTTCGGTGTTCCAATCTTTGGTCAGCATCACTGTCGTCCATGTACCATGCGCGAACCATGTTTTCAGGATAAACGTAAAATCGTTTCGTCGAGTCGAATCTTCTACGCGTAAATGACAATATGAATTAAATTCGATAGATTGGTATTACATAACCTAACGATTGGCATTATCAATATAATCTACTTTACTGATAAACAAATTGACGTAAGTATAAACAAATTTTTATAATATTATAAGAGAATATAATCTATATGAATTTAAAGAGATATGTCTATATAATAACAATTTTAGATATATATTTAATTTAATTTGTTCATGTTTTAGTTCACATTATAATCATTATCTTAACAAGCCAAATAATATGGATGATCTACAGAAAAAAATTCAAATGTATCTTATGAAAGAGAACCAAGGAAATGAGGAATTAATATTTCTTACAGCTCGTACAACCATAGAGAATACGATTAAAATTAATAATTTGTGCAAATCTATATCAGAAATTATTCTTTCATTTGATCTTGTATCTGAAGACATCAAATTAATCCTAAATCCAAAATGTGTAAGTGCATTCAAATATTTAATGTTAAATACAAATTTTACAGTACAAAAGCGTTTAGGAGAGGATATGGCACATGGACATTTGGTAGACATGTGTCCAACTTTGTCACCATATTTATTTATACAAATTCTATGGAATTTGGAATATGAAGATATTTTGGCCGAATCTATTGTTCATTTACCATTAGATTTGTGTATTGAAATAATTGACATTATCAGAAGAACTGTTGAAGAACTTGAATTTGATCGAGCAATAAATGTCATATTTCAATTAATAATAAATGTTTATAAGAAATTTATTTTGATTGCAAACAATGGTAGTCAATCGTCGAATATCATACAAAATGTTAAAAATATGACTGCATATTTTCAAGAATTAATATTATTATTGAACGATGAAAAGATTATTCGTATGGAAAAAGTTTCAGTCTTAAAGAAATACGAACGTTATGGATTATTATTAAAACGAATTATTAAAATAGTCAAAGATTGTCAAGAAAATATCGGAAATAATTTTAAAATATCCGAGGACATTGGGAAAATATATAAAATTACATTTGGAAAAGAACCTATAGTGAAATGCGATGATTTAGTTATTACCCAGGCTATAACTACAATACGTCAAGATTTAATGAATTTACTTTTAAAGAAAGTCAAAGAGATAGACTGCAACATATATTTAGGATGGGCAGAATTAGATGACACAGAAAATCCAACGATAACATTACAAAAAGCAATTGGAAATGAATGTTATTATTTGGTTGAATTTTTTAAAGCCAATAAGGAATTAGCAGAGAATGAACATTTGATAGAATGCTTGCAACAATTATCCTCCAAACCGATATCTGAAGAGATTAATTCAGTTTTAACTTTGGAAGAATTACGTTATGGCACGGTACAAGGTAAAAAGGAATGTGTTAAAGAATTGATCAGTCGATACAAAGAATGGGATGAAACTATATTGAATAGTATGAAAGAAATATGGAAAAAATCATTATTAGACAAATATGATTGTTTAAATTTACTGGAGTATCTAACGTTCGTACTTATTCAAGCAGGTAATGAAGATTATCAACAACGCGTTTATATATTTGTTACTGAAGTATTGATCCATCAAAACTTGCAATCCATTTATTCGATCATAGTAGAATATATAACTAAACACGATGGTAAAAATTGTTTAGAATCTTTATACACGGAAGAAATCTTCAAGGATTTTATCATAAGACATACGAATATGAAGTCGTTAAAAACATTGAAAATAATTCTAATGTTTCTTTTAAAGAGTCCAAAAAAGGTCTTAAGGATTATATTAAGAATAGCCATAGGTTATCCCGAATATGAAAACGTTATGATATCAGCTCAGGATATGTTACTATTATCGCCAATAATGAATATAAGAGAAGACTCGAATGAAACTTTTTTGAGTAGTACATTAAAAACAATATGTTTGGAGAACGTAGAATGGAACGTGAAAAAATTCAAAGATCTGTTATTTATCATGGTCGATAACAAGATATTGACGATAGAAGACATAATAAACAATATTCTATTATGTTACTTAAAAGAAAATGTAAGGATATTACGTAACACAAATTGCATTCTTAATTGCTCAGCGAAAATGTTAAACGATGTATGCGATCAATGGCAATGGCAACATATTATTGATGGATCAATAATAAAAATAAACGCACGAAACTTACTTGTCCCTCTTGCACAAATGATGTCATCGACGAGGAAACGAACGGACGTATCGTATTATTTGATTAACGACGTGATCAAAGAAATAAATTCAATGATCTATCACATTTTGTTATATCATACAAATGATTTCGATTTATCGATAAAAAGGGCGATCATAGAGGATTTAGAAAATATCTTAGAGCCAATGGAAAAAATATATTTTGTATTACTTTGGCCACCATTGCGAGATGACTTTTATCTATCGCATAACATTTATGATTATGAGAGACGTTGTTTCTTTATTTTAAATATGATCAAGGATGATCCAACGATATCAAATGAATTAAAAACATTCTTTTCGAATTTCTCACTTCTTCATGAAGATTTCTTACGTCATATGATTCTACGTTCAACTAGTTTCGAATATTCTATATTGGCTAAGAAATATATTGAAGAAAGTGTATTCTCATATACTTTCAGATCGAAAACTTTCAATAACACAACTCCTTATAACAATTTCTTATGTCTCACCGTAGAAGCCTGTTGTTTAAGCTTGGAATATCCTTCGTTATTACCCAAACATTCCTTTACCTTCATATTGAACAATTGTATTAAACTTTTACAAGATTGTCTGATCAATGAGGAAT
>NC_060968.1:4413520-4426020 GCF_910589235.1 Vespa crabro | reverse complement strand
AACAATAACAATAATAATAATAATAATAATAATAATAATAATAATAATAATAATAATAACAATGATATAACTAATTAATTAATTAATTAATTAATAATAATAATAATAGATCGAGTTTATGTAATGACTGTAATGGTATTAAAGCGATATTTAACATCGTATTATATGATTTTGATCACACGAGAAAATTACACACGATCTACTGCTACGTACAGGGAGAACTGCTCTTTTTCTTCTTTACACTCATCGATATCTCTCTCTCTTTCTCTCTCTCCTCTCTATATATTTCCTTTGACTCATTCGACAATGTAGAACTGCGCCAGAAGATACTGCGTTTGTATAAAGCAATGGACACTTTGGACATCGTTACAAGTACCACATATTGGATATAATCGTTGGGATCAATGTGCCTCTGCAACCTTTGGCATAAAGTTTATCATGGATTTATATCCTTTGTTTTTCTTTTTTTTTTTTCTTTTTTCCCCCTTTCCAAATTCACAGTTACATATAAAATGATATAAACATAAGATCATATTTTCTTGGATTAGAATGATATATAAAAATTAAAAATGGCAAAATTTAATTTGAAAAAGATTAATTATATCGCAGTTTTGTCGCCATCACGTTTTACTCAAGCCACCAACGATTTTTCATTTTATTGCAAGCGATATGCAAGAAAGATCTCAACATAATTATATAAAGTATGAGTAGAAAGTAAAAATAGAAGAATATCGTAGAAGATCGCATTTGATAATTGCATAGATATTTAGCAAAAACATTGAAACCTCAAACGCAATTTTTCAATATCCATTTACGATGTTCTTCTTATTTGCTTCATTTCTATAAAATATTTCTTTAGAACTAGTGTACTGTACAACTAATACGAAAGCCATTAAAGTAAGTCGTATATAATTTCTTTTATACGACGTATCCTTTAAAGAGGCCTCCGACACTTAAGCATAGGTAACATACTATTGACGCAAATCATTGCACAAAACTTGTCCAAGATCAACATCTTGGTCCTGCGTACAAACCAAAGTCGTTTATAACTTGTACAGATTTCTTTTTCTTCGATGACTCTTATAAAAACTTATAAATTGTTAAAACTTCTTATCTATTTAATGTATCTTACGAAGGTCACTCTAAATTTACTTCACAAGAGAAAAAGCACGACCGTCGTCATAAGGACAGTCGACCATCACAGTGACATAAAAAAAAAAAAAAAAAAGAAATAATAAAACAAGCTACTCTTACATATCCTAATTCCAAATTAATTAAGATAGACCAGCATACAACGAACAATGTTAATGTTCTAAGACAGTTAATAATAAAATCGAGTTTGGTTTAACAAACGCAGACCAGTTCAAATGTTGCTCTTGGCTTTATCCATGTTCGTCACTTTGGAATATTGGTCCGTTACCAAAAAAAATTCACCTCCTTTTCTATGCATCCTTACATGTACCATTATATATTACAATAATATTACATATAATACTATCCATGTATATTAAAATATCCGTTTGATGGTCGCCAAAAGTAGCTGACCTTGTTCCTCCAATAGAAAAAGAACCGAACTAGCATATATAGTCCTTAATGTTGGCTTTCAAAAATTCTCAGTACAATCACAAATTAGTCTCGAAGGTTGGCGAATTCGTCGCATGGCTTGGCTGAGCTCTAAGAGAAAGAAAAATCGGATTACGAAAGAGAGAGGGGAGAACGGAGGAGTGGGGGGGGGGGGAAGAAAAGGAAAGAAAAGAAAGGAAAAGAAATTTCAATTGGAAAAAAATATTCAAACTCTTAAAGTTGAGTTTTCCAAAAATTCTTACGGTACGATCCAAAAGAAGAAAGAAACCGGTGAATGAAGATAGAAGAAATAAGTAATGAAAAATAAGAAGAAAAAGAAGAAGAAAGGATAAAGATTCGATAGATAGTTCGTGCCAATTAGCCAGTATTAACGTAGCTATCCTATAATTATACGAATAAACGAATTGCCGATAAAAAGTAAACGTTTGATTAAGTATTAAAGGACGCTGCAGCAGCAATAGCTTTTCTTCTCTTTCTCAGGACTGAAGTTCATTTCGCGCACAATTTCGGCAAACATCTCGTTGACGTTCGTACGATTTTTGGCGGAGGCCTCGACGAATGGACAACCCCAAAGTTGTGCCAATGCATTTCCCTCGGCGGTGTCGACTTCTCGTTGGTGTTCTAGGTCAAGCTTATTGGCAACAAGTAGTACGGGTACTCGTTCTGTGCCTTTGACACGAGTTATAAGCTCCTTCATCGCTTTGATATCCTGAAATGTCTGATGATTTGTCAGACTGTAAACTACGACAAAGCCCTGACCATTTTTTATATAAAGATCGCGCATACTCGCAAATTGCTCGGTACCGGCGGTGTCGAGAATTTCGAGTACGCAAGGCGAGCTATCGACTTCGATTTCCTTACGATAGAAATCCTCGATCGTTGGATCGTATTTCTCCATGAAGCATCCGGATACGAATTGGACGGTGAGCGCGCTCTTGCCCACCCCGCCCGAGCCGAGCACGACAACTTTAAATTCGCGCATCTCGTTGTCGTCCTCCTCGTCGTCGTCGTCCTCTTCGTCGTCGTCGTCGTGGTGATCGTTGGCGGTGGCTCCTCCTCGTCTCTTCCTCCTCCTCCTCCTCTCCGCCGCCTCCTCCTCCGCCGCCGCCACCACCACCCCCTCCTCCTCCGCCGCCGCCGCCGCCGCCGCCTCCCCCTCCTCCTCCCTCGATCCTCGACGTGTTCACGAGCGGTAAGGAAAACCCAAGAGAAGACGTCAAGCGGAAGCGGAGCAATGCACGCGGAGTGTCAACAAGGACTACTGCAATCGAGGGCGAGAGAGAACAAAGATTCAGGCCTTATCGCTATTATTTTACCGAAAAAAATGATCAACAATAACAGTAGTAATAGTACTACTAATACTAATAATAATAGTAATAGTAGTAATAGTAATAGCAGCAACGACAGCCAATCGTTCTTCTTCCTGTCCGTCTTTATAACAAACACTATAAGAAGCAGGCTGCGGGCTGCTCGTGGCCGCCGCTACCAACACCATCCACCTCTTCCTGGCACCCGCACCAATAACACCACTGCCAACACTAAAGCTACTACTATTAATTGGAATAGTAATAACACAGTAGACAACGATGACACTACCAAGTCCACTTCCACCTTAGAAGATGACAACGACGACGACGATGACGACGACGACGACGACGACGACGACGACGACGACGACGACAACGACACTGTCCGATTTATCAGTAGTACAATTCCGTTGTTATTGTTGAATGAACGACGTCTGATCCTTTCGAACAAAGGCATCGATGGCACGATGAGATATCTCTACTATGGATATCACTTACGAGACTCGCCCCAGGCACTAAGGTACTTTTCCTCCCGATACTTGCAAGACATGACACACACCAACGCCTTTTACACTCTCTTATTATATTCCTTCTCCTCCTCCTCCTCCTCCTCCTCTTCTTCTTCTTTTTATTATTATTATTATAATTATTTTTCTTTCTTTTTTTTCTTTTTTTTAATTTCTGCCGTTGCTACTATTGCTTGTTGCTGCTACTGCTGCTGTTGCTGCTACTGCTGCTGCTACTGCTGTTGCTGCTGCCGCAACCAACACGGCTTCAACGTCGCTAGTCTTCAACTATTCTCTCTTTCTCCTCCCTTCTCGTCTTCCACCTCCTTCCTTCCTGCCAGACCCGATCGTACCAGCGACCGCCTTAACCGTCCACACCACACCACACCAGCCTTCGCTGGTCCTTGCTACTACTCTCCTTCTTCCTTCCTCTCTCTCTCTCTCTCTCTCTTTTTATTTTCTTTTTCTCACTCACTCACTCACTCACTCACTCTTTCTTTCTTTCTTTCTTTCTTTCTTTCTTTCTTTCTCTCTTTCTTTCCTTCCTTCTCGTCTCGTCCCGTCTCGTCTCGTCACGTCTCTTCACTATGACGTGCGAGACGCCATCTTGAAATTCACCTTTCAGCCTTTTTCCCTTTCCTTTCCTTCCTTCCTTCTTTCCTTTCCTTTCCTTTCTTAAAGAAAAATTTTCTCCTTTGCCTGTCACGAGTTAACTCGAGTTACAACCAACCATCCGTCCTTGGATCTCGACTAAGACTACTACTACTACTAGTCTCGACCCTTACTCGTCCACTCCCGCGCGAACCAAATATCCGATCTGTCTCTCTTCTACTATTCTCGATCGTTCATGAAAGCGTTCCGTCTATGCCTTTCCCCTCCCACTTTTCTCTCTCTCACTTTATCTCTCTCTCTCTCTCTCTCTCGCTCGTTCTCAATCACTTAGTTTCTCTATCTCTCTCTCTCTCTCTCTCTCTCTCTTTCTCTCAGTGTGTGTATCCCTCTCTTTCTCTTTCTCACACTTCCCGAATGAGTGACTGTCGAACGTCATCGAGCGCTTTTCCGATCACACCACGTGACACTCTTATCCTTCACTCTGATTGGTCGTTACAGTAAACGTCCACCAATCAAAATTCTAGACGAGGATTTATTCTAATCTTTCTTTATATTTGTTACTTCATCTTTTTCATCTACTTTGTCTCCTTCTCTTCTTCTTCTTCCTTCTTCTTCTTCTTCCTCCTCTTTTTCTTTCTCTTCTTCCTCCTCCTCCACCCTTTTCTTCTTCTTCTTCTTCTTCTTCTTCTACCGATTCTACTTATTACCTCTTACTTCTTCTTATTGTTAGTGCGCCCGTGTTGTTTCTACTACTAACGATAGCCGAACGTAGGAAAAGTTCTCTTGTCTTTTTACCGGATGCAGGGACCAACGTTGGTTTCTCTTATCTTTAGGAGGAGGCTAACGATATCTACGACCTCGACGTTCCCGTTCCCGTTCATTGTGGTTACACTTACTTCGGAAAGAGCACATTGTTAGGATTACTACTACTGATAAAATAAGCCGCTTTGTGATGATATCCCAAAAGTAGTTATGATAGATATGGATGATCCTAAGCACCTTTCTTAAAAATTTCGTTTTTCTTTTTTTTTTTTTTTTTTTTGTTTCCTCTTTTTCTTTTTCTTTCCCGTTGCTCTTTATCTTTTTCCCTTTCTTTCTTTCCCTTTTATTTTTTTCTTTTTAAATTTCCCTTTCCCATCTTATCTACTTCCTATTCTCTAACAATTTTTCCTTAGTTCGTCTTATAACATAATGATCACTGTTAGAATATTTCCGGTACGAGCACGAATTTCTTACAAGGTAAGGCAACGCCCTCTTTCATTTATTTATTTATTTGTTTATTTACTTATTCATTTATTTATTTATTTTTACCTTTTCTCTTTTGTTCCATTTCTTTAACATACGTATGACGTGGTTATTAACAATGTTCGTTTTGTTTTCTAATTTTTTTTTTACTTTTTTTTTATTTTTTTTTTTTTAGCTAAAAAGAAAAATCTGACGAGGCTTCTTTTCTTTCATCAAATATTAATAAACATTATTGCTTGTACATAGTACGATCTTACGTGATCGTAATATATATATATACATACGTACTTATCTACATTCATCTATACATACTACATATATGCACATACACACATATACATATATATATATATATATATATAAATAAATAATATATATATATATATATATATATAAATAATATATGAATATCAAAAAATATAATCGACCAATGCGAAACAAAATCTTACTTTAAAGATGTACACCCACATGAAAACGAGCCATGAATACTTTCGCATAAGACTCGAAATAGATCGATGAAAAATTCTATTGCGCATATCACATGCATATATATATATATATATATATAAAATATATATGTATACATATATATATATATATATATACACCGTTTCTCCTTATTCGCTTTGATGTTCCATTGGGAACATTGATAAAAATAAACACGTACAGTATTTTTCGAGGAAGAAAGGAAGAAAGAATGAAAGAGACAGCAGACATTGAAAATTCAAGTTCGTGTGAGTGAGTGAGTGAGTGTGGAGACACTTTCTTTCGACACAGACAGAGATACACATACACACACAACAATAAATAAATATATATATATATATATACATACATACGTACGTATAATTTCTCGATATTTCTATTTATAGTTCGATGCCTTCATTTTGCTATTTTTTTTTTTTTTTCTTCCCCAAGAACCGGAAGTTCGCCTAGTCGTTACACTTATACATACATACATATATACATACATACATATATACATACATACATAAATACATATATATTCACATATATAATATATGCATTTGTGTGAATCTGGGTATGTGGTTAGTGTGTCTGCTGTTGGTATTAAATGTGCATGCACAAGTGCGTGCGGTGACCGCTCGTCACGATCCTTGCGGTAGCAGGGAGCATAGGCGCAAATCGGATTCGATGACGTCATCGTTCCAACGATGAAAGCACATAACTAAACGATGCATCATTTGTGTGTGACACGGGTCTCTCTCTTCGGTTAAAATATTCTCTCTCTCTCTCTCTCTCTTCTCTATCTCTCTCTATCTCGTTCTCTCTCTCTCTCTCTCTCTCTCTTCTCTATCTCTCTCTATCTCGTTCTCTCTCTCTCTCTCTTGCTCTCTCGTTCTATCTATATGTATATATATATATATATATGTATATTCTTTTTCCTCATATCTACATTCATAGTGAGATAATATCAATAGTAATGATTAGTTTAAAAGGAAGGATATATAAGTACGTTTGTCCTTCTCCACAGAAGATAGAAAAGATAGTCGTCAGTGCAACTAGTTATATATTACATAAGATATACACAGATATATATATATATATATATATATATATATATAATCATTAGTTTGAATGTTTTATTTCTAATCAAGTGCAACATCGTTTAGGACGTAAAATTGTTCGGCGTATTTTTCTAAGGGTTGTCGCTCTCCCCACCATGTCTTCAGTTTCTACGTTCTTTTAAAAATTACTTATTATCTTAAGTAAGTAAATATGTATTGATATATATATATATATGTGTGTGTGTGTGTGTGTGTGTGTAATAAAAGCATGGCTTTCAAAATCGAGAAACTTTCGAAAACATATTTCGAATTTTTGTTTCTCATTTCTTTTCGTCCAATTACCAATCACTTAACGTTCAATTATCTTATAAACTCTAAATATATGCGTATCTAATAATCGGTTCGTGGTATTGTGTGGCATGTGTTAAAGAGGTTAGTGTTAATACGAAAGAGAGAGAGAGAGAGAGAGAGAGAGAGAGAGAAAGAGAGAGAAAAAGAAAAAAATAAATACATACGACGGATTCAATCCTATCTACGTATATATATATATATATATATATATACATATACATACACACACATATATATGTATGTATGTATCTACCTACGTATACTCAATCGGTAATTTTAATGATAAATAATGTACATGATTACATGCGTAAACAATTTTCTTACGATCTGACAATGTGATGAATCAGACCTGGTTATGTTGAGTGTTAACAACACAACATAAATGCACACTCACATTTAACTTAAGTCACGTATCTCTCTACCTATATCTATTTATCTATCCATGTATGTACGCATGTAAGAGAAATTGCTTGACAATGGCGTCATCGATAATGGTAATATTTGTTAAAAGAAAAAAAAAAAAAAAAAAAAAAAAAAAAGAAAGAAAAAAGAAAGAAAGAAAGAAAGAAGAAAAAAGAAATAAAGGAAAAAAAAAGAAATTAACAAAAGAGAGAAGAATCATTTTTTTAAATAGCATTCTAATTCGTTGTAACGAACGTTTGCATTATGATTATATATATATATATATATTTTCTTTTGTCATTTGTTTTTACTCTTGCATCGAATTCGAACTAAGCATTATTATGCGTTATTTCTTCTTCCAGTAAGCAAATCGTTAGAAAGGATGCTTATTATCCGTGATACGTGGTGCGTTATCGTTATTCCGTTCGTCTCGCGCTTCTCACATTAGTTACAATGACCTTTTAAGAGTGGCTCGTGCCGCCAGTATGCTACGCCGTTCTCGGACGATGACCTAACCATCATCGTGTTGCATTGTTTCAATATTAATTTAAAAAAAAAAAAAAGAAACAAACAAAAGAAAAAAAAAGAGAATGAAAGAGAAAGAGAGAGAGAGAGAGAGAGAGAGAGAGAGAGAAAGAAAGAAGGTAGCTTAAAAAATCATATTTAATTTTTTTTTTCTTTTCTTTCGAACCAAAAGAATTGTTTCAAATAATCTCGAATTAATCATATATATATATATATATATATGTATTCTTTAAAAATTTTTCATTTATTTATGTACTTTTTCTTTATGTGATTTATGATCGATTGTAAAAGGAAGAAAGAAAGAAAAAATAAATAGAGAGAGAAAAAAAATGCAACGCGTCCTCTTTCTTTCTCTGTTTCTCTCTCTCTCTCTCTCTCTCTTTCTCTCTCAATGGAGGGTGCATTTCCTCCTACTTGCTTGCACGTCCTTGCGTTATATGACACTAGCAGCGCACGCTTCTTACATGTGTGTTAGTAAATGGTAATTATTTTGAAGAGAAGCGCTTGCAGTGCCATCTCGCGGTCTTACATTGAAATTATTGCCGCGCGACGGTCGGTAAAAAAGATTTTAAAGTTTTTTTTTCACGCGGGAAATTCGAAGATAAACTCCGAAGTAAAATAATTATATCGCGATTTATCAATCAATTAATTAATTTATTTTTCCCTTCGTCACTTTCAATCGTTATTTTTATATTTTCAGATTGTTTAGCATTAGAGCGGATTGAAAAAAAAAAAAGAAATTACGAAGGAATAAATGGAGAAAATAGTCGATGATTTTTTTTGAAAGAATATGTATAAGATTTATATATATATATATATATGTATATATACCAGTTTTTAAATAATGTTTAATTAAGTGTGCATATGACTGCCTGCGTGCGTGGGTGCGTACGTACGTCCGTGTGTCTATTTTTAATAATTTTGAAACTGGAACTTTCAAGTTTATATGTTCTTCGAGAAGTAAATTAAAAAAAGATAATTAAATTAATCGAGAGCAAAAATGAATACTCCGTATCTTCAACCAAGTCCCATGCCAATGAATCAACCATGGATGCAACCTATTGCGAGTGCACCAGCATCAAATGAATTTCCATTGCCGTATGCCCCACAGGCACCGCAAGGTAAATATACCAATTATTATTATTATTATTTTTTTTTTTTTTCGAAAATATATAATGTCCAAATCATTATCTTAATATATATGTATATATACACTAAACAATATATTTATAGTATAATACAATGAAATATAAAATGTATTGCATAAACTATACTATATTCCATAAATATAATATAATTAGTATTATACTCTATAAATTACTGAAATATATATATATATATATATGAGAATAAATATAATATAATATAGTACAGTATACATATATGAGATAAATTCGTCTCCTTCTTCGTTCGGTTTTTTTTTCTTTTCTTTTATTTTCTATTATTTTATTTTATTTTATTTTTTTTTTTTTTTTTTTATAAATAAGGAAGCTTCTAACTGAATATATTAAAAAAGAAAAGAAAAAAAAGAGGAAAACTACCAAAGCAGGGTACCGTGTACCTTCCATGATAAAGGTTACTAGCGATGTATAACGATCAGTAACTAGATAATGGTCGTCTTCGTTAACGGAGATGTCAGATAGATTATTCCCCCCACAGTTTCTCTTTACTCCCACCTACACGAATTGTTCCCTCTTATCAGATCACGACAAACAGATAGACACAGATAGATAAACGGACGGACGGACGAAACGACCGACCGACCGACCGACCGACCGACTGACTGAATGACTGACTGACGAAAAGTTAAAGTTCGATCACGTTTTGTCAAATTTGTAACACGAAGAGAAAGAAGATTTAATTAATTTTTGATTTAACGTTATTTAAAAATTCGTGCGTGTGTAAATATACATTATCGTTGATTGAACAAAAACTCAAGTGACATTTTTTTGAGATAATACATTTCGAGAACATTAAAATATCAGAGCTCTCTTTCTCTCTCTCTCTCTCTCTCTCTCTCTCTCTTTCTTTCTCTTTCTTTCTCTTTTTTTCTTTCTTTCTTTCTTTTACGTGCAAACGTAAAATATTGTGACGGGAAACAAGAAGAATAAAGAGGGATAGAGATCAAAAAGAAAAAGAAAGAAAAAAAAAATAATAACTTAACACTCTCGAGTTTATCGTTATGTAAATAATAATAAAAGAAAAAAAAAAAAAAAAAAAAAGAAACAAAAAAAGAAAAATAAGAAAAAGAAAGAAAACGTCTGAGTGCAGTGATAATCGCAAATTATAAAAAACGATGATATATTTTCAAGCAGTCTTGTTCACGTTATCTCGAAATATTTAATTTACGTACGTGCCTCTTATATAATCTTTTTTCATTCTTTTCTTTCTTACGTTTTTTCTTTTGATTATTTATTTATTACTCTATTTTTTTTCCCTTTTTTTCCTTTTTTCTTTTTTTTTTTTTTTCTGGGTGTGTTAAAATTACTATCGTTGCGTGAAATTGTTTTCCTCCCCCCCCTTTTTTTTTTTTTTCCTTTTTATTTTTCAACTTTTACTCCTCGAACATATGGAACAGATTTTCGTAAACTTTTTTATTACTTGAAAATTTCTTAATTTGAAGAAAACTTTTTTTCCTTTTAATCGAGTCAATAAAAATTTCGCGAATTTAAATGAATGAAACTTTGAAATTTGACGCAAGAAATAATTCAACAATTTCCTATATAAATTTTTCTTTTTCTTTTTTTTTCTGTTTTTGTTTTGTTTTCTTTTTTTTTTTTTTTTTTTTTAAGCTAAACTTATTATTATTATTATTATTATTATTACTATATAAAAAAAAACTTGTTCTCCGTCTTTTACTCCTTTTCGTTCAAATTTTTTTCTTTTTCTTTAGTTTTGCTAAACGTCTTAAGGGAGAACATTTTTATTAAGTGAACATTCTTGATTTCTTGTTTGGATTAGTACGTTGGAAAATTTTCTACGACCTTTCCTCCGTTTAAAATACAAATAAAGAAAAGAAAATCTATTATCGTTGATTTGCGTTCTTGTTCCATTTTATCCCTTAAATTTATCTAAAAAGATAAGAGAAAACAAGAGAGTGAGAGAGAAAAAAGAGAAAGAAAGAAAAAGAGAAAGTAGTAAATACGTGTCCTAAAGGAAAATACACGAGTATATTATCGACGTTTACGATGAGAAAAAAAGAAATGCATTATATGTTATGCACATAAATAGGAAAATAACTAAGTGTTTTCGCGTTATCTAACAAATGGCAATATTATAAGCGTGGACGTATTTATTTCGACGATTGTATGTGGATTAACGTCGACGAGACCAGATGTGTTAATAATAATAATAATAATAATAATAATAATAATAATAATAATAATAATAATAATAATAATAATAATAACAATAATAATAATAATAATAATAATAATAATAATAATAATAATAATAATAATAATAATAAAAAAGAAAAAAGAAAGGAAAAGAAAGAAAGAACGAAAGAACAAATATTTTTCAACAAAGAAGGAAAAGGATAGAGAAAAGAAAAAGGACAAGAAAAAAAGAAAAGAGAAAAGAATATTTCGAAAAGAACGTGAAGTGATGGATTCGGAATATCTCGAACAATCCTGGAACAAAAAAGTGGAACAGCTACGTAGATATCTTCGTACATTGATTAGAAACACAATTAGAAAATGTCGTTCGAAAAGGAAAGGATACACTAGATTTTTGACCGACGATGAAAAAAGGTTCAAATAGAATATTCTTCTTTTTTTTTTTTTTTTGTTTTTTTTTTATACATTATACGGTATATTTGAAAAATTATCTTCCCCTTGTAATAACGTTGATTAATAATATTGATCATAATTTTGATTAATTGATTGACTATTAATTAATGAGGAAACAATAAAAAAGAAGAAGAAGAAAAAAAAAGAAAGAAAGAGAAAGTTTATACGAGACATGTGTGTTTTGTATTCACAGGTGGTTGGCCAATACCCAATATGATTTGTCCACCAGGTTTGGAATACCTTATGGGCCTTGATCATTTGTTTGTGAAACAAAAAGTCGAACTTTTGGAAGGTTGGTAATAAATATCTTAAAAAAAAAAAAAAAAAAATGTATATAAACAATGAATGTCAGTATATATATATATATATTATATACATTATATACACATTTTATTATTGTGATGTATTAAAGTAACTCTTAAAATATTTGCCCTATTTATTTTGAGACATCCTATATATATATATATATTAATCTCTTAGAAGATATATTATATCCTATAATCATTGAAATTAATAATATTAATTATTTTCAGTTATTACCGGATGGGAAACGCGCAATAAATATAACATATTGAATATAAGAGGTGAACAAGTTTATTACGCTGCTGAAAAATCTGACTGTTGTTCACGTTTTTGTTGCGGCACTTA